>NW_027039836.1:37896-47896 GCF_034236695.1 Oncorhynchus nerka | reverse complement strand
GTAATCTTTAATTTTCAACAGACACAAAAGACAAATTTCCTTTATATAAATATCCCCATAACATGAACATTAAATGAAAGAAACCGGTATTCAAGGCACCATCAGTAGACTATATTTTCTATTTTAGCAAAAGTGGGCTAAATTTACTTCAAAGAAAAAACAATAATAGCAATTTTCTATCATCCACTCAACTGAAATATTTTTAAAATATAATTGGATTGAAATACAAAAAAATAAAGTGCAAAATCTATTAATCAAAAACAACACTTTGTTTAAGGAGAAGTAACATGCAGTGAAAACAAATATTAAATTTTAACTTTTAAACTTGAACTGAGTAAAAACTCTAAATATGTGATTGCACAGTAATGTTCACTTGTTTGAGGTTGAGGGTGATACTTGGTGGTGTCCCATCTTTTCCACAAGTTCATCAATGTTGGGTAAGGCTCTGAGCTGAAGAAATCCTCAGAATTGAGTGGAGGTGTTCAGCAGTAAGTCGACTTCTGTGTGATGTTTTGTTCAGGTTCATCAAAGAAAACAGTTGTTCACACAGGTATGTGCTGCCAAACATAGACAACGTTTTGAGCAGCCTGGATGCGCAGCTGGGGCATTGTGCCGGGGAGCATGTGTGAACTCCCAGCACCCACTGCCGCATATTTTGCCCTCAGTGCATCATTGCATTGGAGGTCAATCAACTCCATTTGGAGGTTTGGTGGTGAGCTTTCCACGTCAACAGCAAATGGGTTGTATCGAGCAGTTCCAACCTGCTTTTTGTGCTTCAAAGTCAGCAAATCGGCGTCGAAAGTTGTCGGCAAGCATACCTATTTTATCAGCCAACTGTGTGCTCTGGAACGCAAGAGAGCTCTTTCATGGTCTGGCAGCTGGGAAAGTGGCTCAAATTTTCTTTCCGCATCTGTGTCTCCCACAGAGTCAGTTTGGTTTTAAATGCCTTCACTGTACTGTACATATCAGAGATGACACGATCCCGTCCCTGCAGCTGCAAGTTTATTGCATTCAGATGACCGTAATGTCACACAGAAAAGCCATTTCACACAGAAACATTTCTGTCTCGGAGTTGTGTTGTGTCTTTCCCTTTGCTGTCCAAGAACAGACAAATCTCCCACGTCTCAGAAACATCTTTGAAGCACCTTTCCCTGGCATTAGCCATCGCACCTCTGTGTGATAAGGCAAATCACCATGCTCCGTTTCTAACTCCGTCAGAAATGCCTTGAACTGGCGGTGATTCAAACCTTTGGCTCTGATAAAGTTAACTGTGCGCGTGATGATGCTCATTACATGCTCCATTTTCAAGGCTTTAGGGCACAACGCTTCCTGGTGTATGATACAATGATAAGCTGTCAGCTCACCTGTCGTGTTTTCCTCTTGCATCTTTTCCCGTATCTTCGCCACCAGTCCGCTCCTGTGTCCACACATCGCAGGTGCTCCGTCGGTTGTCAAACCCACGAGTTTTTCCCAAGGCAGCTCCATCTCATTTACACATCTTGACACCTCTTCATACAAATCATGCCCCGTAGTTGTGCCATGCATAGGACGTAAAGCCAAAAACTCCTCTGTCACGCTTAGGTTGGAGTCCACTCCGCGGATGAAAAATGGACAACTGGGCAATGTCAGAAATGTCTGGTGCTCTCATCCACAGCCAAGGAATATGCAATAAAATGTTTTCCCTTTTTCACAAGCTGCTCTTTTAGATTGATGGACAACTGGTCTACTCTCTCGGCAATGGTGTTTCTGCTCAGACTCACATTTAAAAAGAGTTGCCTTTTTCTGGGCAATGACAAACTTTAATCATGCAGTTTTTGATGAAATCCCCCTCCGTAAATGGACGGGCTGATTTAGTGATCTCTTCTGCCAAAATAAAACTGGCCTTGACAGCAGCCTGGCCTTGTGATTTGGCTTTTGAACAGAGCCTGTTAGATTTGAGGCCTCGTTTTAATTCCTCTGCCTTTTGTAGCCTTTGTTCCATGTCCATATTCTTGTTTTTGTCTGCGTGTTTCGTTTCATAATGTCGTTCAGATTATACTCTTTCAGTACCGCCACACTTTCTCCACACAGAAGACACACAGGTTTTCCAGCTACCTTAGTGAACATATACTGACTCCCACCTTGTTTGATGACCCTGGTTCTCAGTATCCACCTTCCGTTTTGCCATTTTTGATGGGTATCTGAAAGTTAATTTTACTGTGATGCTGACGACTGCTGTGCCAATAAATATTGAAATGAAGCAGCCTACTGCTTAGTGTCGTCACCTTTGCATTGTGGGAAATGTAGTATTGGTGCGTGTAAAAGATCTGCGGGCTGCCATATTTGCTGCGGGCCGGTTTGTGTCTAATAAATCAAGATCATCCCAGGGCCGTGTAAAAAATACGGATGATTTTGGAGTAGAGGCCTTGACTCTGACATATGTGCTCTAGAGCTTTCCCCACTTACCCCTTCGAAGTAGAAGGAGACGTATGCAAATTAAAAGATGACTAATCGGATCAGATTGTGACATCATCATGCTGGGAGCCAACAAACTATATCCCTCCTGGAAAGAATATGCAAATTAAAAGATGACTAATCGGATCAGATTGTGACATCATCATGCTGGGAGCCAACAAACTATATCCCTCCTGGAAAGAATATGCAAATTAAAAGATGACTAATCGGATCAGATTGTGACATCATCATGCTGGGAGCCAACAAACTATATCCCTCCTGGAAAGAATATGCAAATTAAAAGATGACTAATCGGATCAGATTGTGACATGATCATGCTGGGAGCCAACAAACTATATCCCTCCTGGAAAGAATATGCAAATTAAAAGATGACTAATCGGATCAGATTGTGACATCATCATGCTGGGAGCCAACAAACTATATCCCTCCTGGAAAGCTCTTTACACTGAAACGGCATTATTCAACAACTTCAGAAATATCAGGAACAAAATGAGCCCTGCCCCTTTAATAATAACTCATTATAATATTGTGTCCTCCAAAATGAGCCCTGCCCCTTTAATAATAACTCATTATAATATTGTGTCCTCCAAAATGAGCCCTGCCCCTTTAATAATAACTCATTATAATATTGTGTCCTCCAAAATGAGCCCTGCCCCTTTAATATAACTCATTATAACTCAAAATGAGCCCTGCCCCTTTAATAATAATTGTGTCCTCCAAAATGAGCCCTGCCCCTTTAATAATAACTCATTATAATATTGTGTCCTCCAAAATGAGCCCTGTCCCTTTAATAATAACTCATTATAATATTGTGTCCTCCAAAATGAGCCCTGCCCCTTTAATAATAACTCATTATAATATTGTGTCCTCCAAAATGAGCCCTGTCCCTTTAATAATAACTCATTATAATATTGTGTCCTCCAAAATGAGCCCTGCCCCTTTAATAATAACTCATTATAATATTGTGTCCTCCAAAATGAGCCCTGCCCCTTTAATAATAACTCATTATAATATTGTGTCCTCTGGCAGCCTGAGAGAGGCCTGCTTCCCAGAGTGTAACGTCCCATTTAAAGATGAGCCCCAGGGCCTGCACTCTGAGACACAGCCTGGGCTTGGAGTAGGTGAGCAGCCTGGGAGGCAGTGAGGCGTCTGGGCAAACGGGCACAACTCCAGTCCCCTGGTCTGACACGGGCCTACAGGCCTGGCTCTGTGACTGGCATACTGATGAGTTAGTGATACGGGGAGGGACAGAGGGTGTGTGTGTTCGTGCATGCGGTGTGTGTGTGTGTGTGTGTGTGTGTGTGTGTGTGTGTGTGTGTGTGTGTGTGTGCAGACAGGCAGGCAGCAGCCAGTAAAGACCACTACACATGACTAGAGAATAGTGGCAGGAAGTAGATTCTACGGTAACTCTCCCTGGACAATAAATCTCCTATTGTCTCCCTACCTTCCTCTACCTCCACAGTGTCCCTGAGACAGGAAGTAGAATCCACGGTAACTCTCCTATTGTCTCCCTACCTTCCTCTACCTCCACAGTGTCCCTGAGACAGGAAGTAGATTCCACGGTAACTCTCCCTGGACAATACATCTCTCCTATTGTCTCCCTACACTCCTCTAGCTCCACAGTGTCCCTGAGACAGGAAGTAGATTCCACGGTAACTCTCCCTGGACAATACATCTCTCCTATTGTCTCCCTACACTCCTCTAGCTCCACAGTGTCCCTGAGACAGGAAGTAGATTCCGGTAACTCTCCTGGACAATACATCTCCTATTGTAACTCTCCCTGGACAATACATCTCCTATTGTCTCCCTACCTTCCTCTAGCTCCACAGTGTCCCTGAGACAGGAAGTAGATTCCACGGTAACTCTCCCTGGACAATACATCTCTCCTATTGTCTCCCTACACTCCTCTAGCTCCACAGTGTCCCTGAGACAGGAAGTAGATTCCACGGTAACTCTCCCTGGACAATACATCTCCTATTGTCTCCCTACCCTCCTCTACCTCCACAGTGTCCCTGAGACAGGAAGTAGATTCCACGGTAACTCTCCCTGGACAATACATCTCCTATTGTCTCCCTACCTTCCTCTACCTCCACAGTGTCCCTGAGACAGGAAGTAGATTCCACGGTAACTCTCCCTGGACAATACATCTCCTATTGTCAGTGTCCCTGAGACTAGTAACTCTCCCTGGACAATACATCTCCTATTGTCTCCTGTCTCCCTACCCTCCTCTACCTCCACAGTGTCCCTCCCTGTGGGTGTCCCAAAGGACACCTTAATCCCTATGTAGTGCACTACTTTTGACCACAGCCCCGGAAGGCAGACTCTGCTAAGACGAAGGGAAGGAGGGGGTGTGTCTCTTTGTGAACCAGTAGCTTTGTGTTCATCTCTAATGTTATGAAGGAAGTCTGACGTTTCTGCTGGCCTGAGTTAGTATACCTCATGATAAACTGTAAACCCACACTATTTACCAAGATAGTTTTTATCTCTAATGTTGTGAAGGAAGTCGGACGTTTCTGCTGGCCTGAGTTAGTATACCTCATGATAAACTGTAAACCCACACTATTTACCAAGATAGTATGTTTCATAGCTGTCTATTTACTGCCACAAATCGATGCTTGGCACTAAGACCAGCACTCAAAGAGCTGAACAGGGCCATAAGTAAACAAGACAATGCACATTCAGAGGCAGCCTTTTTCTTGGCCAGTGATTTTAAAGCAGGGAAACTGAAATCCATTCTTTTACCAGCATGTCACCTGTGCAACTAGAGGGAAACAAAACTCTAGATCATCTTTAGTCCCACACACAGAAATGCGGACAAAGCCCTCCATCGCCCTCCCTTTGGCAAATCAGACCGTAACTCTATCCTCCTGCTTCCTGCTTACAAGCGAAAACAAGACTGTTTCGCTAGGACAGATTGGAATATGTTCCGGGGATTCATTCGATAACATTGAGGAGTTTATCCACGTCAGTCACAGGCTTCATTAATAAGTGCACCGACGACGTCGTCCCCACAGTGACCGGACGTACATTTCCCAACCAGAAGCCATGGATTACAGGCAACATCCTCACTGAGCTAAAGGCTAGTATTCCTCCTGTCACTATTTATATTTGTATTTTTTCTATCTTTATCTTTAACTCTGCTTTGCTGGTTAAAAGACCTGTAAGGAAGCATTTCACTGTTAGTCTGCAGCTGTTGTTTTACGAAGCATGTGACAAATATCCTTGTATTTTATTTAAGGAACATTGTGTCATTTGGGTCGCAGCCTGTCTCTTCAGCCTCCTCAGACCCTCAGACCCTCAGACCAGGCTCCTCAGACCCTCAGACCCTCCAGACCCTCAGACCCTCAGACCCTCAGACCAGGCTCCTCAGACCCTCAGACCCTCAGACCCTCAGACCCTCAGACCAGGCTCCTCAGACCCTCAGACCCTCCAGACCCTCAGACCCTCAGACCCTCAGACCAGGCTCCTCAGACCCTCAGACCCTCCAGACCCTCAGACCAGGCTCCTCAGACCCTCAGACCCTCAGACCCTCCAGACCAGGCAAATCAGACCCCATTGTATTTTATGTAAGGAACAGTGTGTCATTTGGGTCGCGACCTCCTCAGACCCTCCAGACCAGGCTCCTCAGACCCTCCAGACCCTCCAGACCAGGCAAATCAGACCCTCAGACCCTTCAGACCCTCCAGACCCTCCAGACCAGGCAAATCAGACCCCATTGTATGCCGATTCCTTTAATCACCACAGTTAGGCTGGAGGCATAGAGAAGGTTTTTCTCTGACTAATTAAAAACTCTGCCATGACTCCTCCGCTGCTAGGTAGGGCTTTTCACAGCTACCCATAATGCAATGCGAGGGAGGCAGATGGGAGGGTGTCTGTCAAGCCGTCTGAATTCTCATACTATTGTACCTTTACTGCTCTAAGGCCTGTTCTTTATTAGAAGGAGTGAGAGTTCTATGTTCTAAGGCCTGTTCTTTATTAGAAGGAGTGAGAGTTCTAAGTTCTAAGGCCTGTTCTTTATTAGAAGGAATGAGAGTTCTATGTTCTAAGGCCTGTTCTTTATTAGAAGGAGTGAGAGTTCTATGTTCTAAGGCCTGTTCTTTATTAGAACGAGTGAGAGTTCTAAGTTCTAAGGCCTGATCTTTATTAGAAGGAGTGAGAGTTCTATGTTCTAAGGCCTGATCTTTATTACAAGGAGTGAGAATTCTAAGTTCTAAGGCCCAATCTTTATTAGGAGTGAGAGTTCTAAGTTATGAAGCCTGTTCTTTATTAGAAGGAGTGAGAGTTCTAAGTTCTATGTTCTAAGGCCTGATCTTTATTAGAAGGTGTGAGAGTTCTACATTCTAAGGCCTGTTCTTTATCGGAAGGAGTGAGAGTTCTATGTTCTAAGTCCTGTTCTGTATTAGAAGGTGTGAGAGTTCTACATTCTAAGGCCTGTTCTTTATCGGAAGGAGTGAGAGTTCTATGTTCTAAGGCCTGTTCTGTATTAGAAGGAGTGAGAGTTCTACGTTCTAAGGCCTGTTCTGTATTAGAAGGAGTAAGAGTTCTACGTTCTAAGTCCTGTGGCTGGCTATGCTGAAGTTGCTGTGTCCCTGCTAGTGCTAGAAATGCTTGACATGTGAGTGGGAGGGAGGAGCACACAGAGACAAACACTTGATTCCCTCACAAAGCAGCAGCGTCCTCCTCTTCTTCTCTCCTGCTCGGACACAAAGAGCAGGCCTGGTGTCACGAAGGCATCTGGTTGAACGTCACAGGAAGCTGCTAACTACCACCACCACAACAGAGATGTTCTCCATAGAAGAATAGAAAAGGGAATGAGAAACAGACAGCTAGAAGGCTCCGGACAACAACAAGAGAGATGGTTAGAAACAGAGAGAAGAAGAGTTGGATCCAGGGTCAGGGTGAGGAGTATTCAGGTGGGTCTCAGAGGCTCTGCCATGCTTCCTCGTAAGAGGATGACAGGAGAGGAAGGAGTGATGAGGAGGAGGGTACAGTATAGCCCCCTATCTGAGGAAAATGCTGCTTTCCAACCCAAACATCCCAGAAATGACCATATACCAGATTAAATAACAACAAATAAGGCTTGTTCTTTATGTAAATAGCACGAACCAGAACAACTGTGAAAGTCTGTAAAATGACAGGAACAAGTAGTTTAACAGCAGAAGGGGTTTGAGCATGAATACCCTCCTCTTCTTCTGGGAGATGCATACTAATAATCAGAAGGGGTTTCAGCATGAATACCCTCCTCTTCTTCTGTGAGATGCTGCTAATAATCAGAGGGGGTTTGAGCATGAATACCCTCCTCTTCTTCGGTGAGATGCTGCTAATAATCAGAAGGGGTTTCAGCATGAATACCATCCTCTTCTTCTGGGAGATGCTGCTAATAAACAGAAGGGGTTTCAGCATGAATACCCTCCTCTTCTTCGGTGAGATGCTGCTAATAATCAGAGGGGTTTGAGCATGAATACCCTCCTCTTCTTCTGGGAGATGCTGCTAATAATCAGAAGGGGTTTGAGCATGAATACCCTCCTCTTCTTCTGGGAGATGCTGCTAATAATCAGAAGGGGTTTGAGCATGAATACCCTCCTCTTCTTCTGGGAGATGCTGCTAATAATCAGAAGGGGTTTGAGCATGAATACCCTCCTCTTCTTCTGGGAGATGCTGCTAATAATCAGAAGGGGTTTGAGCATGAATACCCTCCTCTTATTCTGTTAGATGCTGCTAATAATCAGAGGGGGTTTCAGCATGAATACCATCCTCTTCTTCTGGGAGATGCTGCTAATAAACAGAAGGGGTTTGAGCATGAATACCCTCCTCTTCTTCTGTGGGATGCTGCTAATAATCAGAGGGGGTTTGAGCATGAATACCCTCCTCTTCTTCTGTGGGATGCTGCTAATAATCAGAGGGGGTTTCAGCATGAATACCCTCCTCTTCTTCTGTGGGATGCTGCTAATAATCAGAGGGGGTTTGAGCATGAATACCCTCCTCTTCTTCTGTGGGATGCTGCTAATAATCAGAAGGGGTTTGAGCATGAATACCCTCCTCTTCTTCTGGGAGATGCTGCTAATAATCAGAAGGGGTTTGAGCATGAATACCCTCCTCTTCTTCTGTTAGATGCTGCTAATAATCAGAAGGGGTTTGAGCATGAATACCCTCCTCTTCTTCTGTGGGATGCTGCTAATAATCAGAGGGGGTTTGAGCATGAATACCCTCCTCTTCTTCTGTGGGATGCTGCTAATAATCAGAAGGGGTTTGAGCATGAATACCCTCCTCTTCTTCTGGGAGATGCTGCTAATAATCAGAAGGGGTTTGAGCATGAATACCCTCCTCTTCTTCTGTGGGATGCTGCTAATAATCAGAAGGGGTTTGAGCATGAATACCCTCCTCTTCTTCGGTGAGATGCTGCTAATAATCACAGAAGGGGTTTGAGCATGAATACCCTCCTCTTGTTCGGTGAGATGCTGCTAATAATCAGAGGAGTTTCAGCATGAATACCCTCCTCTTCTTCTGTGAGATGCTGCTAATAATCAGAAGGGGTTTGAGCATGAATACCCTCCTCTTCTTCTGTGAGATGCTGCTAATAATCAGAGGGGGTTTGAGCATGAATACCCTCCTCTTCTTCTGGGAGATGCTGCTAATAATCAGAAGGGGTTTGAGCATGAATACCCTCCTCTTCTTCTGTGGGATGCTGCTAATAATCAGAAGGGGTTTGAGCATGAATACCCTCCTCTTCTTCTGTGGGATGCTGCTAATAATCAGAAGGGGTTTGAGCATGAATACCCTCCTCTTCTTCTGTGGGATGCTGCTAATAATCAGAGGGGGTTTCAGCATGAATACCCTCCTCTTCTTCTGTGGGATGCTGCTAATAATCAGAGGGGGTTTGAGCATGAATACCCTCCTCTTCTTCTGTGGGATGCTGCTAATAATCAGAAGGGGTTTGAGCATGAATACCCTCCTCTTCTTCTGGGAGATGCTGCTAATAATCAGAAGGGGTTTGAGCATGAATACCCTCCTCTTCTTCTGTTAGATGCTGCTAATAATCAGAAGGGGTTTGAGCATGAATACCCTCCTCTTCTTCTGTGGGATGCTGCTAATAATCAGAGGGGGTTTGAGCATGAATACCCTCCTCTTCTTCTGTGGGATGCTGCTAATAATCAGAAGGGGTTTGAGCATGAATACCCTCCTCTTCTTCTGGGAGATGCTGCTAATAATCAGAAGGGGTTTGAGCATGAATACCCTCCTCTTCTTCTGTGGGATGCTGCTAATAATCAGAAGGGGTTTGAACATGAATACCCTCCTCTTCTTCGGTGAGATGCTGCTAATAATCAGAAGGGGTTTGAGCATGAATACCCTCCTCTTCTTCGGTGAGATGAATACCCTCCTCTTCTTGCTAATAATCAGAAGGGGTTTGAGCATGAATACCCTCCTCTTCTTCGGTGAGATGCTGCTAATAATCAGAAGGGGTTTGAGCATGAATACCCTCCTCTTCTTCTGTGAGATGCTGCTAATAATCAGAGGGGTTTCAGCATGAATACCCTCCTCTTCTTCT
>NW_027039836.1:12896-30396 GCF_034236695.1 Oncorhynchus nerka | reverse complement strand
GTACAGTACAGCACCATGGTGATGTCTGGTTGATACTGTACAGTACAGCACCATGGTAATGTCTGGTTGATACTGTACAGCACCATGGTGATGTCTGGTTGATACTGTACAGTACAGCACCATGGTAATGTCTGGTTGATACTGTACAGCACCATGGTAATGTCTGGTTGATACAGTACAGCACCATGGTAATGTCTGGTTGATACTGTACAGTACAGCACCATGGTAATGTCTGGTTGATACTGTACAGCACCATGGTAATGTCTGGTTGATACTGTACAGCACCATGGTAATGTCTGGTTGATACTGTACAGTACCATGGTAATGTCTGGTTGATACTGTACAGCACCATGGTAATGTCTGGTTGATACAGTACAGCACCATGGTAATGTCTGGTTGATACTGTACAGCACCATGGTAATGTCTGGTTGATACTGTACAGCACCATGGTCATGTCTGGTTGATACTGTACAGCACCATGGTAATGTCTGGTTGATACTGTACAGCACCATGGTAATGTCTGGTTGATACTGTACAGCACCATGGTGATGTCTGGTTGATACTGTACAGTACAGCACCATGGTAATGTCTGGTTGATACTGTACAGCACCATGGTGATGTCTGGTTGATACTGTACAGCACCATGGTAATGTCTGGTTGATACTGTACAGCACCATGGTAATGTCTGGTTGATACTGTACAGCACCATGGTAATGTCTGGTTGATACTGTACAGCACCATGGTGATGTCTGGTTGATACTGTACAGTACAGCACCATGGTAATGTCTGGTTGATACTGTACAGCACCATGGTGATGTCTGGTTGATACTGTACAGTACAGCACCATGGTAATGTCTGGTTGATACTGTACAGCACCATGGTGATGTCTGGTTGATACTGTACAGTACAGCACCATGGTAATGTCTGGTTGATACAGTACAGCACCATGGTGATGTCTGGTTGATACTGTACAGTACAGCACCATGGTAATGTCTGGTTGATACTGTACAGCACCATGGTGATGTCTGGTTGATACTGTACAGTACAGCACCATGGTAATGTCTGGTTGATACAGTACAGCACCATGGTGATGTCTGGTTGATACTGTACAGTACAGCACCATGGTAATGTCTGGTTGATACTGTACAGCACCATGGTGATGTCTGGTTGATACTGTACAGTACAGCACCATGGTAATGTCTGGTTGATACTGTACAGCACCATGGTAATGTCTGGTTGATATGCAAATGAGTTCCAGCCATGAACAGCGCTCAGAAGGTGGTGCTAGAGTACTGAGCAGGAAGAGGAACTAGAGTAATGAGCAGGAAGAGGAACTAGAGTAATGAGCAGGAAGAGAAACTAGAGTAATGAGCAGGAAGAGGAACTAGAGTAATTAGCAGGAAGAGGAACTAGAGTAATGAACAGGAAGAGGAACTAGAGTAGAGAACAGGAAGAGGAAATAGAGTAATGAACAGGAAGAGGAACTAGAGTAATGAGCAGGAAGAGGAACTAGAGTAATGAACAGGAAGAGGAACTAGAGTAATGAACAGGAAGAGGAACTAGAGTAATGAGCAGGAAGAGGAACTAGATTATTGAACAGGAAGAGGAACTAGATTAATGAGCAGGAAGAGGAACTAGAGTAATGAGAGGAAGAGGAACAGGAAGAGGAACTAGAGTAGAGAACAGGAAGAGGAACTAGAGTAATGAACAGGAAGAGGAACTAGAGTATTGAACAGGAAGATGAACTAGAGTAATGAACAGGAAGAGGAACTAGAGTAATGAACAGGAAGAGGAACTAGAGTAATGAGCAGGAAGAGGAAGTAGAGTAATGAGCAGGAAGAGGAACTAGAGTATTGAACAGGAAGAGGAACTAGAGTAATGAACAGGAAGAGGAACTAGAGTAGAGAACAGGAAGAGGAAATAGAGTAATGAACAGGAAGAGGAACTAGAGTAATGAGCAGGAAGAGGAACTAGAGTAATGAACAGGAAGAGGAACTAGAGTAATGAACAGGAAGAGGAACTAGAGTAATGAGCAGGAAGAGGAACTAGAGTAATGAACAGGAAGAGGAACTAGAGTAATGAACAGGAAGAGGAACTAGATTATTGAACAGGAAGAGGAACTAGAGTAATGAGCAGGAAGAGGAACTAGAGTGATGAACAGGAAGAGGAACTAGAGTAGAGAACAGGAAGAGGAACTAGAGTAATGAACAGGAAGAGGAACTAGAGTATTGAACAGGAAGATGAACTAGAGTAATGAACAGGAAGAGGAACTAGAGTAATGAACAGGAAGAGGAACTAGAGTAATGAGCAGGAAGAGGAAGTAGAGTAATGAACAGGAAGAGGAACTAGAGTAATGAACAGGAAGAGGAACTAGAGTAATGAACAGGAAGAGGAAGTAACGATGATAAAGCGGAGTCTGTCTCTAAACAACACGTAGACCTGTTTTCGAAAGCAACAGGAATCTGCTGAGACGCACAGTATACTTCCTCATATGAAATGGATAGAAGGTCAGGAATGGTTCTATAACGGAAGTGGTATGAGGAAACACACAGAAAAACTACACAGAATGTTCTAGAATACACAACGGTATATTCTGTAGTACCTGTCAACCTGCTCTGTGCTGTTGTCCCCATCCTCTACTATCTACTGAACATTATCATGGTGGTGAGAGAAGCAGAGCTAATGACATCAGGCTGAACGGGCCCTTCAACTAGATCCAGCATAACAGGGGCATTATTCCTTAAGCATCCTGTTCAGATGTTAAACCCCAAGTGAGTGTTGTTGTGCTGCCGGGGGGATGCGGCGTGTATCTCTTTGGGTCCGTTTGGAACACAGCCTATATCTGAGTCACTCTTCTCAGGATAAATATAACTGTTTATCCCTTCGCTCCGTTGATGACCTGCCTGTGAATCACCAGCTGGAAGGAAAGGCTGGAGAACAGCTGAGGAGGGATGACGGTAGAGGTGAGGCACTAGACTAGAGGACAGGAAGGAAAGGTTGGAGAACAGCTGAGGAGGGATGATGGTAGAGGTGAGGCACTAGACTAGAGGACAGGAAGGAAAGGTTGGAGAACAGCTGAGGAGGGATGACGGTAGAGGTGAGGCACTAGACTAGAGGACAGGAAGGAAAGGCTGGAGAACAGCTGAGGAGGGATGAGGCACTAGACTAGAGGACAGGAAGGAAAGGCTGGAGAACAGCTGAGGAGGGATGACGGTAGAGGTGAGGCACTAGACTAGAGGACAGGAAGGAAAGGCTGGAGAACAGCTGAGGAGGGATGACGGTAGAGGTGAGGCACTAGACTAGAGGACAGGAAGGAAAGGCTGGAGAACAGCTGAGGAGGGATGACGGTAGAGGTGAGGCACTAGACTAGAGGACAGGAAGGAAAGGCTGGAGAACAGCTGAGGAAGGATGAGGCACTAGACTAGAGGACAGGAAGGAAAGGCTGGAGAACAGCTGAGGAGGGATGAGGCACTAGACTAGAGGACAGGAAGGAAAGGCTGGAGAACAGCTGAGGAGGGATGACGGTAGAGGTGAGGCACTAGACTAGAGGACAGGAAGGAAAGGCTGGAGAACAGCTGAGGAAGGATGAGGCACTAGACTAGAGGACAGGAAGGAAAGGCTGTAGAACAGCTGAGGAGGGATGAGGCACTAGACTAGAGGACAGGAAGGAAAGGCTGGAGAACAGCTGAGGAGGGATGACGGTAGAGGTGAGGCACTAGACTAGAGGACAGGAAGGAAAGGCTGGAGAACAGCTAAGGAGGGATGATGGTAGAGGTGAGGCACTAGACTAGAGGACAGGAAGGAAAGGCTGGAGAACAGCTTAGGAGGGATGACGGTAGAGGTGAGGCACTAGACTAGAGGACAGGAAGGAAAGGCTGGAGAACAGCTAAGGAGGGATGATGGTAGAGGTGAGGCACTAGACTAGAGGACAGGAAGGAAAGGCTGGATAACAGCTGAGGAGGGATGACGGTAGAGGTGAGGCACTAGACTAGAGGACAGGAAGGAAAGGCTGGAGAACAGCTGAGGAGGGATGACGGTAGAGGTGAGGCACTAGACTAGAGGACAGGAAGGAAAGGCTGGAGAACAGCTGAGGAGGGATGACGGTAGAGGTGAGGCACTAGACTAGAGGACAGGAAGGAAAGGTTGGAGAACAGCTGAGGAGGGATGACGGTAGAGGTGAGGCACTAGACTAGAGGACAGGAAGGAAAGGTTGGAGAACAGCTGAGGAGGGATGATGGTAGAGGTGAGGCACTAGACTAGAGGACAGGAAGGAAAGGCTGGAGAACAGCTGAGGAGGGATGACGGTAGAGGTGAGGCACTAGACTAGAGGACAGGAAGGAAAGGCTGGAGAACAGCTGAGGAGGGATGAGGCACTAGACTGACAGGAAGGAAAGGGATGAGGAGGGATGACGGTAGAGGTGAGGCACTAGACTAGAGGACAGGAAGGAAAGGCTGGAGAACAGCTGAGGAGGGATGACGGTAGAGGTGAGGCACTAGACTAGAGGACAGGAAGGAAAGGCTGGAGAACAGCTGAGGAGGGATGACGGTAGAGGTGAGGCACTAGACTAGAGGACAGGAAGGAAAGGTTGGAGATCAGCTGAGGAGGGATGAGGGACTAGAGGAGGAAGGAAAGGCTGGAGAACAGCTGAGGAGGGAGACTAGAGGACAGGAAGGAAAGGCTGGAGAACAGCTGAGGAGGGATGACGGTAGAGGTGAGGCACTAGACTAGAGGACAGGAAGGAAAGGCTGGAGAACAGCTGAGGAGGGATGACGGTAGAGGTGAGGCACTAGACTAGAGGACAGGAAGGAAAGGTTCCTGTGGTGTCCTGCCATTGATGATAATGACAGGCAGAGAGGACAAGGACAAGCTTCCCTTAGCCTACTAATGTGCTATCACATGTTCCACTCAGACTGGGGTTTCAAAGCTACCGCTAATTTACCAAAGTTACTGGAAACTTCAGTAATTTTGGTAATGAACAGAAAATCTATGGCAATCTATCGTAACTTTGGTAATTTATACGAATAACTTAATAATTAAAAAAATCATATATAGTATTAATGTATTATATCTGTGTTCATACTGTCCGTTAGTTTCTAGTAAATAGACCAGATGGTTCAAGAGAAGTTAACACAATTAATTGTAAAAAGCATCTAATCAACAACAGAATTATTTTATATTGACTCTGACTCTCTGCCAACTATTGAGTGTTTTCCCATCTGCCACCAGTTTGACACCAAAACATTAACAAATGTAACTTGATTTAAGAAAAACCCAGTTTGATTTCACCTAATTTTAACATTCTGTCATAAAGAGCACATGTTCAACTGCATAAAATACCAAAAGGACTGTAGTGAACCGACAGGGTTGACCGTAACAGGGTTGACCGTAACAGGGTTGAATGTAACAGTGTTGAACGTAACAGTGTTGACCGTAACAGGGTTGACCGTAACAGGGTTGACTGTAACAGGGTTGACTGGATCAGGGTTGACAGTAACATTTACATTTACATTTAAGTCATTTAGCAGACGCTCTTATCCAGAGCGACTTACAAATTGGTGCATTCACCTTATGACCTCCAGTGGAACAGTAGTGCATCTAAATCTTTTCAGGGGAGGGGGTGAGAGGGATTACTTTATCCTATCCTAGGTATTCCTTAAAGAGGTGGGGTTTCAGGTGTCTCCGGAAGGTGGTGATTGACAGTAACAGTGTTGACTGTAACAGGGTTGACTGGATCAGGGTTGACAGTAACAGGGTTGACTGTAACAGGGTTGACTGTAACAGGGTTGACTGTATCAGGGTTGACTGGGTCAGGGTTGACAGTAACAGGGTTGACCGTAACAGGGTTGACTGTAACAGGGTTGACTGTAACAGGGTTGACTGGGTCAGGGTTGACAGTAACAGGGTTGACTGTAACAGGGTTGACTGTAACAGGGTTGACTGTAACAGGGTTGACTGGGTCAGGGTTGACAGTAACAGGGTTGACTGTAACAGGGTTGACTGTAACAGGGTTGACTGTAACAGGGTTGACTGGGTCAGGGTTGACAGTAACAGGGTTGACCGTAACAGGGTTGACTGTAACAGGGTTGACAGTAACAGGGTTGACTGTAACAGGGTTGACTGGGTCAGGGTTGACCGTAACAGGGTTGACCGTAACAGGGTTGACTGTAACAGGGTTGACTGGGTCAGGGTTGACAGTAACAGGGTTGACTGTAACAGGGTTGACTGGATCAGGGTTGACAGTAACAGGGTTGACAGTAACAGCGTTGACCGTAACAGGGTTGACTGCGTCAGGGTTGACTGTAACAGGGTTGACTGTAACAGGGTTGACCGTAACAGGGTTGACTGGATCAGGGTTGACAGTAACAGGGTTGACTGTAACAGGGTTGACTGGGTCAGGGTTGACAGTAACAGGGTTGACTGTAACAGGGTTGACTGTAACAGGGTTGACCGTAACAGGGTTGACTGGGTCAGGGTTGACAGTAACAGGGTTGACAGTAACAGCGTTGACCGTAACAGGGTTGACTGCGTCAGGGTTGACAGTAACAGGGTTGACCGTAACAGTGTTGACCGTAACAGGGTTGACCGTAACAGGGTTGACTGTAACAGGGTTGACCGTAACAGGGTTGACTGTAACAGGGTTGACTGGGTCAGGGTTGACAGTAACAGGGTTGACTGTAACAGGGTTGACTGTAACAGGGTTGACTGTAACAGGGTTGACTGGGTCAGGGTTGACAGTAACAGGGTTGACTGTAACAGGGTTGACTGTAACAGGGTTGACTGTATCAGGGTTGACTGGGTCAGGGTTGACAGTAACAGGGTTGACCGTAACAGGGTTGACTGTAACAGGGTTGACTGTAACAGGGTTGACTGTAACAGGGTTGACTGTATCAGGGTTGACAGTAACAGGGTTGACCGTAACAGGGTTGACTGCGTCAGGGTTGACTGTAACAGGGTTGACTGTAAAAGGGTTGACCGTAACAGGGTTGACTGGGTCAGGGTTGACAGTAACAGGGTTGACAGTAACAGGGTTGACCGTAACAGGGTTGACTGCGTCAGGGTTGACAGTAACAGGGTTGACAGTAACAGGGTTGACCGTAACAGGGTTGACCGTAACAGGGTTGACCGTAACAGGGTTGACAGTAACAGGGTTGACCGTAACAGGGTTGACTGTAACAGGGTTGACTGTAACAGGGTTGACCGTAACAGGGTTGACTGTAACAGGGTTGACTGGGTCAGGGTTGACTGTAACAGGGTTGACTGTAACAGGGTTGACTGTAACAGGGTTGACGGTAACAGGGGTTGACAGTAACAGGGTTGACCGTAACAGGGTTGACTGCGTCAGGGTTGACAGTAACAGGGTTGACTGTAACAGGGTTGACCGTAACAGGGTTGACTAACAGGTTGACCGTAACAGGGTTGACAGTAACAGGGTTGACAGTAACAGGGTTGACCGTAACAGGGTTGACAGTAACAGGGTTGACAGTAACAGGGTTGACAGTAACAGGGTTGACCGTAACAGGGTTGACCGTAACAGGGTTGACCGTAACAGGGTTGACAGTAACAGGGTTGACCTTAACAGGGTTGACAGTAACAGGGTTGACAGTAACAGGGTTGACCGTAACAGGGTTGACTGTAACAGGGTTGACTGTAACAGGTTGACTGGGTCAGGGTTGACAGTAACAGGGTTGACCGTAACAGGGTTGACTGGGACAGGGTTGACAGTAACAGGGTTGACAGTAACAGGGTTGACCGTAACAGGGTTGACTGCATCAGGGTTGACAGTAACAGGGTTGACCGTAACAGGGTTGACCGTAACAGGGTTGACCTTAACAGGGTTGACAGTAACAGGGTTGACAGTAACAGGGTTGACCTTAACAGGGTTGACAGTAACAGGGTTGACAGTAACAGGGTTGACAGTAACAGGGTTGACCTTAACAGGGTTGACAGTAACAGGGTTGACAGTAACAGGGTTGACCGTAACAGGGTTGACCGTAACAGGGTTGACCTTAACAGGGTTGACCGTAACAAGGTTGACCGTAACAGGGTTGACTGTAACAGGGTTGACCGTAACAGGGTTGACCGTAACAGGGTTGACTGTAGCAGGGTTGACCGTAACAGGGTTGACTGGGTCAGGGTTGACTGTAACAGGGTTGACTGTAACAGGGTTGACTGGATCAGGGTTGACTGTAACAGGGTTGACTGTAACAGGGTTGACTGTAACAGGGTTGACTGAATCAGGGTTGACTGGGTCAGGGTTGACTGTAACAGGGTTGACTGTAACAGGGTTGACAGTAACAGGGTTGACCGTAACAGGGTTGACAGTAACATGGTTGACCGTAACAGGGTTGACAGTAACAGGGTTGACAGTAACAGGGTTGACCGTAACAGGGTTGACCGTAACAGGGTGGACTGTAACAGGGTTGACAGTAACAGGGTTGACAGTAACAGGGTTGACCGTAACAAGGTTGACCGTAACAGGGTTGACAGTAACAGGGTTGACAGTAACAGGGTTGACCGTAACAGGGTTGACCGTAACAAGGTTCACCGTAGCAGGGTTGACTGTAACAGGGTTGACCGTAACAGGGTTGACCGCAACAGGGTTGACCGTACCAAGGATGACCGTAACCAGGTTGACCGTAACAGGGTTGACCATAACAAGGATGACCGTAACAAGGTTGACCGTAACAAGGTTGACCGTAACAGGGTGGACCGTAACAGGGTTGACCGTAACAAGGATGACCGTAACAAGGTTGACCGTAACAAGGTTGACCGTAACAGGGTTGACTGTAACAGGGTTGACTGTAACAGGGTTGACAGTAACAGGGTTGACCGTAACAGGGTTGACCATAACAAGGTTGACCGTAAAGGTTGACCGTAACAGGGTTGACAGTAACAAGGTTGACCTGGGTAACAAGGTTGACCGTAACAACGCCCGCTGGCTTGACAGTAACAACGGTGGCTACCAACAAGGTTGCCGTAACAGGGTTGACTGGTAATGCAACGGTGGACTTAATGCAAGGTTGTTAACTGGCTAACAAGGCTGGACCATAACAGGGTTGACCATAACAAGGTTGACCATAACAGAGTTGACTGGCTAACAAGGGTTGACTGTCCCAATGCAACGTTGCTGGCTCCCAATGCACTTGACCCGGGTTGACCATAACAATGACGTCTCGCTGGCTGACCGTGAAATGTAACGGGCTGGCTCCCAATGCAACGGTTGACCTCCCAATGCAACTCTCCGCTGGCTGGCTGACCTCCCAATGCAACGCTCAAGGATCGCTGGCTCCCCGTAACAAGGTTGACCTTCGCTGGCTCCCAATGAACGTAACAGGGTTGACTCTGCTGGCTCCCAATGACGCTCCGCTGGCATGCAACGTGTGGCTCCCAATGCAACTCGCTGGCTCCCAATGCACTTGAATGCAAGCTTCACAATAAATGTTTTAATTGGCTCCCAATAACCCTGGCTTATGCACTTGCTGGCTCCCAATTGCTCTCGCTCTTTATGAACGCTCTCGCTGGCTCCCAATGAACGCTCTCGTTTCCCAATGCAACGTCGCTGGCTCCCAATGCAAATGGCTCCCATAACCATGGCAGCAATTGAAAGGGAACATTATTAGATAGATTCCCAATGCAATCTCGCTTATTATTATTCGCTAGACCAAAAGTGAATACACAGCAGTTCACCTGACACACACTGTTGATTTGATGGCTCCCATTTCACCTCGCTGCTTGATGCAACGCTCTCGCTGGCTCCCAAAACGACTCTGGATACGTTCAGTGGCTCCCAACAGCAACGCTCTCGCTGGAAAATGCAACGCTCTCGCTGGCTGCAGGCTCGCTGGCCCAATGCAACTCTCTCGCTGGCTCCCAATGCAACGCTCGCTGGCTCCCAATGCAACGCTCTCGCTGGCTCCCAATGCAACGCTCTCGCTGGCTCCCAATGCAACGCTCTCGCTGGCTCCCAATGCAACGCTCTCGCTGGCTCCCAATGCAACGCTCTCGCTGGCTCCCAATGCAACGCTCTCGCTGGCTCCCAATGCAACGCTCTCGCTGGCTCCCAATGCAACGCTCTCGCTGGCTCCCAATGCAACGCTCTCGCTGGCTCCCAATGCAACTCTCTCGCTGGCTCCCAATGCAACGCTCTCGCTGGCTACCAATGCAACGCTCTCGCTGGCTCCCAATGCAACGCTCTCGCTGGCTCCCAATGCAACGCTCTCGCTGGCTCCCAATGCAACGCTCTCGCTGGCTCCCAATGCAACTCTCTCGCTGGCTCCCAATGCAACGCTCTCGCTGGCTCCCAATGCAACGCTCTCGCTGGCTCCCAATGCAACGCTTCTTTCGAGTTTTATGATATGGAATTGTGAAATGCACATTTGGACTTAAAACATTTACATTACATTTACATTTACATTTAAGTCATTTAGCAGACGCTCTTATCCAGAGCGACTTACAAATTGGTGCATTCACCTTATGACATCCAGTGGAACAGTAGTGCATCTAAATCTTTTAAGGGGGGTGAGAGGGATTACTTTATCCTATCCTAGGTATTCCTTAAAGAGGTGGGGTTTCAGGTGTCTCCGGAAGGTGGTGATTGACTCCGCTGTCCTGGCGTCGTGAGGGAGTTTGTTCCACCATTGGGGGGCCAGAGCAGCGAACAGTTTTGACTGGGCTGAGCGGGAACTGTACTTCCTCAGTGGTAGGGAGGCAAGCAGGCCAGAGGTGGATGAACGCAGTGCCCTTGTTTGGGTGTAGGGCCTGATCAGAGCCTGGAGGTACTGAGGTGCCGTTCCCCTCACAGCTCCGTAGGCAAGCACCATGGTCTTGTAGCGGATGCGAGCTTCAACTGGAAGCCAGTGGAGAGAGCGGAGGAGCGGGGTGACGTGAGAGAACTTGGGAAGGTTGAACACCAGACGGGCTGCGGCGTTCTGGATGAGTTGTAGGGGTTTAATGGCACAGGCAGGGAGCCCAGCCAACAGCGAGTTGCAGTAATCCAGACGGGAGATGACAAGTGCCTGGATTAGGACCTGCGCCGCTTCCTGTGTGAGGCAGGGTCGTACTCTGCGGATGTTGTAGAGCATGAACCTACAGGAACGGGCCACCGCATTGATGTTAGTTGAGAACGACAGGGTGTTGTCCAGGATCACGCCAAGGTTCTTAGCGCTCTGGGAGGAGGACACAATGGAGTTGTCAACCGTGATGGCGAGATCATGGAACGGGCAGTCCTTCCCCGGGAGGAAGAGCAGCTCCGTCTTGCCGAGGTTCAGCTTGAGGTGGTGATCCGTCATCCACACTGATATGTCTGCCAGACATGCAGAGATGCGATTCGCCACCTGGTCATCAGAAGGGGGAAAGGAGAAGATTAATTGTGTGTCGTCTGCATAGCAATGATAGGAGAGACCATGTGAGGTTATGACAGAGCCAAGTGACTTGGTGTATAGCGAGAATAGGAGAGGGCCTAGAACAGAGCCCTGGGGGACACCAGTGGTGAGAGCACGTGGTGTGGAGACGGATTCTCGCCACGCCACCTGGTAGGAGCGACCTGTCAGGTAGGGACGCAATCCAAGCGTGGGCCGCGCCGGAGATGCCCAACTCGGAGAGGGTGGAGAGGAGGATCTGATGGTTCACAGTATCGAAGGCAGCCGATAGGTCTAGAAGGATGAGAGCAGAGGAGAGAGAGTTAGCTTTAGCAGTGCGGAGCGCCTCCGTGATACAGAGAAGAGCAGTCTTAGTTGAATGACTAGTCTTGAAACCTGACTGATTTGGATCAAGAAGGTCATTCTGAGAGAGATAGCGGGAGAGCTGGCCAAGGACGGCACGTTCAAGAGTTTTGGAGAGAAAAGAAAGAAGGGATACTGGTCTGTAGTTGTTGACATCGGAGGGATCGAGTGTAGGTTTTTTCAGGAGGGGTGCAACTCTCGCTCTCTTGAAGACGGAAGGGACGTAGCCAGCGGTCAGGGATGAGTTGATGAGCGAGGTGAGGTAAGGGAGAAGGTCTCCGGAAATGGTCTGGAGAAGAGAGGAGGGGATAGGGTCAAGCGGGCAGGTTGTTGGGCGGCCGGCCGTCACAAGACGCGAGATTTCATCTGGAGAGAGAGGGAGAAAGAGGTCAGAGCACAGGGTAGGGCAGTGTGAGCAGAACCAGCGGTGTCGTTTGACTTAGCAAACGAGGATCGGATGTCGTCGACCTTCTTTTCAAAATGGTTGACGAAGTCATCTGCAGAGAGGGAGGAGGGGGAGGGGGAGGAGGATTCAGGAGGGAGGAGAAGGTTGCAAAGAGCTTCCTAGGGTTAGAGGCAGATGCTTGGAATTTAGAGTGGTAGAAAGTGGCTTTAGCAGCAGAGAGAGAAGAGGAAAATGTAGAGAGTGAAAGGATGTCAGGTCCGCAGGGAGGCGAGTTTTCCTCCATTTCCGCTCGGCTGCCCGGAGCCCTGTTCTGTGAGCTCGCAATGAGTCGTCGAGCCACGGAGCGGGAGGGGAGGACCGAGCCGGCCTGGAGGATAGGGGACATAGAGAGTCAAAGGATGCAGAAAGGGAGGAGAGGAGGGTTGAGGAGGCAGAATCAGGAGATCAGGTTGGAGAAGGTTTGAGCAGAGGGAAGAGATGATAGGATGGAAGAGGAGAGAGTAGCGGGGGAGAGAGAGCGAAGGTTGGGACGGCGCGATACCATCCGAGTAGGGGCAGTGTGGGAAGTGTTGGATGAGAGCGAGAGGGAAAAGGATACAAGGTAGTGGTCGGAGACTTGGAGGGGAGTTGCAATGAGGTTAGTGGAAGAACAGCATCTAGTAAAGATGAGGTCGAGCGTATTTCCTGCCTTGTGAGTAGGGGGAAGGTGAGAGGGTGAGGTCAAAAGAGGAGAGGAGTGGAAAGAAGGAGGCAGAGAGGAATGAGTCAAAGGTAGACGTGGGGAGGTTAAAGTCGCCCAGAACTGTGAGAGGTGAGCCGTCCTCAGGAAAGGAGCTTATCAAGGCATCAAGCTCATTGATGAACTCTCCGAGGAAACCTGGAGGGCGATAAATGATAAGGATGTTAAGCTTGAAAGGGCTGGTAACTGTGACAGCATGGAATTCAAAGGAGGCGATAGACAGATGGGTAAGGGGAGAAAGAGAGAATGACCACTTGGGAGAGATGAGGATCCCGGTGCCACCACCCCGCTGACCAGAAGCTCTCGGGGTGTGCGAGAACACGTGGGCAGACGAAGAGAGAGCAGTAGGAGTAGCAGTGTTGTCTGTGGTGATCCATGTTTCCGTCAGTGCCAAGAAGTCGAGGGACTGGAGGGAGGCATAGGCTGAGATGAACTCTGCCTTGTTGGCCGCAGATCGGCAGTTCCAGAGGCTACCGGAGACCTGGAACTCCACGTGGGTCGTGCGCGCTGGGACCATAAGATTAGGGTGGCCGCGGCCACGCGGTGTGGAGCGTTTGTATGGTCTGTGCAGAGAGGAGAGAACAGGGATAGACAGACACATAGTTGACAGGCTACACAAGAGGCTACGCTAATGCAAAGGAGATTGGAATGACAAGTGGACTACACGTCTCGAGTGTTCAGAAAGTTAAGCTTACGTAGCAAGAATCTTATTGACTAAAATTATTAAAATGATACAGTACTGCTGAAGTAGGCTAGCTGGCAGAGGCTGCGTTGTTGACTATGTAGGCTAGCTGGCATTGGCTGCGTTGTTGACACTACACTAATCAAGTCGTTCCGTTGAGTGTAATAGTTTTTACTGTGCTGCTATTCGGGGCTAGCTGGCTAGCTAGCAGTGTTGATTACGTTACGTTGCGTTAAAAGAACGACAATAGCTGGCTAGCTAACCTAGGAAATCGCTCTAGACTACACAATTATCTTTGATACAAAGACGGCTATGTAGCTAGCTATGTAGCTAGCTACGATCAAACAAATCAAGCCGTTGTACTGTAATGAAATGAAATGAAAAATGTGATACTACCTGTGGAGCGAAGCGAAATGCGACCGGATTGTTGAGTGCAGAAGTTCTGTTCGGTAGACGTTGGCTAGCTGTTGGCTAGCTAGCAGAGTCTCCTACGTTAAGGACGACAAATAGCTGGCTAGCTAACCTCGGTAAATTAAGATAATCACTCTAAAACTACACACTCTAAGCTACACAATTATCTTGGATACGAAGACAGCAAAGACAACTATGTAGCTAGCTAACACTACACTAATCAAGTCGTTCAGTTGAGTGTAATAGTTGTGCTGCTAATCGGTAGACGGTGGACTAGCTAACGGTGGACGTTAGCTAGCTGGCTAGCTGCAGGGCAGTGTAGACTGCGTTAGGACGACGAAATACGATAATTACGCAATTATCTATGATACAAAGACGGCTATGTAGCTAGCTAAGAAGAAATTGCTAAGATTAGACAAATCAAACCATTGTACTATAATGAAATGTAATGAAATGTAATACTACCTGCGGACCGAGTGCAGATGCGACCGCTCGCTCCAACCCGGAAGTGTAAAACGTGTTCGGCTTGCTTGTATCTAGAGGCAAAAGAAACACACACCTGTTTAGGAGAGGTGCTGGCTAGCAAAGTAGAACACCTGTTTAGGCGATGTGCTGGCTGGTGGGGGGGTGGAACACCTGTTTAGGCGAGGTGCTGGCTAGCGGAGTGGAACACCTGTTTAGGAGAGGTGCTGGCTAGCAGAGTAGAACACCTGTTTAGGCGAGGTGCTGGCTAGCGGAGTGGAACACCTGTTTAGGCGAGGTGCTGGCTAGCGGAGTGGAACACCTGTTTAGGAGAGGTGCTGGCTGGTGGGGGGGGTGGAACACCTGTTTAGGCGAGGTGCTGGCTAGCGGAGTGGAACACCTGTTTAGGAGAGGTGCTGGCTAGCAGAGTAGAACACCTGTTTAGGCGAGGTGCTGGCTAGCGGAGTAGAACACCTGTTTAGGAGAGGTGCTGGCCAGTGGGGGGGTGGAACACCTGTTTAGGTGAGGTGCTGGCTAGCGGAGTGGAACACCTGTTTAGGCGAGGTGCTGGCTAGTGGGGGGGTGGAACACCTGTTTAGGCGAGGTGCTGGCTAGTGGGGGGGTGGAACACCTGTTTAGGCGAGGTGCTGGCTAGCGGAGTGGAACACCTATTTAGGCAAGGTGCTGGCTAGCGGAGTGGAACACCTGTTTAGGCGAGGTGCTGGCTAGCGGAGTGGAACACCTGTTTAGGCGAGGTGCTGGCTAGCGGAGTGGAACACCTGTTTAGGCGAGGTGCTGGCTAGCGGAGTGGAACACCTGTTTAGGTGAGGTGCTGGCTAGCGGAGTGGAACACCTGTTTAGGAGAGGTGCTGCTGGAACACCTAGAGGTGCTGGAGTGGAACACCTGTTTAGGCGAGGTGCTGGCTAGTGTTTAGGTGAGGTGCTGGCTAGGGGGGGTGGAACACTTAGAAATATAAAGGAGAGCACCACGCTCTAGGAGCTCAGATCCAAAATATTTATGTCCTACGTTTCGAACAGACAAGCTGTCTTCGTCAGGGTATCATGGCTTATATGACCTATTTATTCTAATAATCAGCATCTCATCGTTCAAGATGCACTGAGTCATCTAAACTTACAGCATTTCCCCACTCAGACAACTAAACATTTGCAAAAGTTGCCCAATTAGCGGGAGGGATGTGGAAAACTTTTTGCTAATGGCTTTCAGTCAAGACCCTTACAGCGCTGTGAAGCGCTGACATCATGTATACCATGATACTGGACGGCCACAGAGCTCTGACGTCATGTATATAATGATACTGGACGGCCACAGAGCTCTGACATCATGTATACCATGATACTGGACGGCCACAGAGCTCTGACGTCATGTATACCGTGATACTGGACGGCCACAGAGCTCTGACACCATGTATATCATGATACTGGACGGCCACAGAGCTCTGACATCATGTATATCATGATACTGGACGGCCACAGAGCTCTGACGTCATGTATACCGTGACACTGGACGGCCACAGAGCTCTGACGTCATGTATATCATGATACTGGACGGCCACAGAGCTCTGACATCATGTATATCATGATACTGGACGGCCACAGAGCTCTGATGGACGGCCATGATACTGTATATCATGGCCACAGAGCCACAGAGCTCTGGACGGCCACAGAGCTCTGATCATGTATACCATGATACTGGACGGCCACAGAGCTCTGAAGTCATGTATATCATGATACTGGACGGCCACAGAGCTCTAACGTCATGTATATAATGATACTGGATGGTCACCTGATAATAGAACCAGTTCACCTGCTAATAGAACCAGTTCACCTGATAGTAGAACCAGTTCACCTGATAATAGAACCAGTTCACCTGATAATAGAACCAGCTCACCTGATAATAGAACCAGTTCACCTGATAATAGAACCAGTTCACCTGATATTAGAAACAGCTCACCTGATAATAGAACCAGCTCACCTGATAATAGAACCAGTTCACCTGATAATAGAACCAGTTCACCTGATAATAGAACCAGTTCACCTGATAATAGAACCAGTTCACCTGATAATAGAACCAGTTCACCTGATATTAGAAACAGCTCACCTGATAATAGAACCAGCTCACCTGATAATAGAACCAGCTCACCTGATAATAGAACCAGTTCACCTGATAATAGCACCAGCTCACCTGCTTTTATTCTGTGATTTGACTATTAGATGTTCAGTGTTTTCTTTTGGAATCAATATTTTAATAGTTTCACCACATTAAAACAACAGTTCAGTTCACGTAACAGGGTTGACCTTCACCTGCGGGGTTGACCTTCACCTGGGGGGTTGACCTTCACCTGGGGGGTTGACCTTCACACGGGGGTCTGACTTTCACATGAGGGGTCGATCTTAACCCGAGGGGCTGTTCTTCACGCGTGGGGCTGACCTTCACATGGGGCCGACCTTCACCTGATGGGTTGACCTTCACATGCGGGGCTGACCTTCACATGAGGGGTTGACCTTCACATGGGGGGTCAAACTTCACATGCGGGGTTGCCTTTCCCCTGAGGGGTTGACCTTCACATGAGGGGTTGGAACTTCACATGAGGGGTTGACCTTCACACGAGGGGTTGACCTTCACATGCGGGGTTGACGTTCACATAAGGGTTTGCCTTTCACATGAGGGGTTGACCTTCACAAGAGGGGCAGATGTAAAGGAATCACTAATGAAATAAAACATTATTTGTCTGAAATGGGCTTTACTATAAAAGGGCTTTACTATAAAGGTGAAACTTTGAGAAATGTTTTGGGATTAAGTGGGTTAAAATGTACCAGAGTAAATTCCTTCTTTTCTTTCTTATGTTCTTCTGTCCTGCAAGTTTCTTATTTGGTTAAAAAAACACGTGATTCTAGTTAATGGACATTTTTGTAAGTGGAAATGACTAACTTCAGAAGCCTTTTCAAACTTCGAATACACCCGTTTTAAGTTTCTTGCATTGCAGGAAAATCATGCTGCAACAGGGTGATCAAATTAAGATCCTCCATCTGTAGAGCCAGCAGGCTGGTACAGGGGTGG
>NW_027039836.1:0-9896 GCF_034236695.1 Oncorhynchus nerka | reverse complement strand
TAGTATAGAGTAGTGTACTACATAGGGAATAGGGCTGTAGTATAGAGTAGTGTACTATATAGGGAATAGGGCTGTAGTATAGAGTAGTGTACTATATAGGGAATAGGGCTCTGGTCTAATGTAGTGTACTACATAGGGAATAGGGCTGTAGTATAGAGTAGTGTACTATATAGGGAATAGGGCTGTAGTATAAAGTAGTGTACTATATAGGGAATAGGGCTGTAGTATAAAGTAGTGTACTACATAGGGAATAGGGCTGTAGTATAGAGTAGTGTACTATATAGGGAATAGGGCTGTGGTATAAAGTAGTGTACTATATAGGGAATAGGGCTGTAGTATAAAGTAGTGTACTACATAGGGAATAGGGCTGTAGTATAGAGTAGTGTACTACATAGGGAATAGGGCTGTAGTATAGAGTAGTGTACTATATAGGGAATAGGGCTGTAGTATAAAGTAGTGTACTATATAGGGAATAGGGCTGTAGTATAAATGTAGTGTACTACATAGGAATAGGGCTGTAGTATGAGAGTAGTGTACTATATAGGGAATAGGGCTGTAGTAAAAGTAGTGCACTATATAGGGAATAGGGCTGTAGTATAGAGTAGTGTACTATATAGGGAATAGGGCTGTAGTATAGAGTAGTGTACTATATAGGAATAGGGAGTCATTTGGTCTCAGTGGCGCAGCGTTCTAGGCACTGCATTCTCAGTGCGTCACTACAGGCCCTGGTTCGTTTCTACGGCTGTGTCGCAAGCGGCCGGGATCGGGAGTCCCCATAGAGGCGGAGCACAATTGGCCCAGTGTCGTCCGGGTTTTTGGGGTTTGGCCGGGGTTTGGGGGTTTTGTCGAGGGGTTTGGCCGGGGTTTGCCGGGAGTTTGGCCGTCCATTTGTTCTTAACGGACTTGCCTAGTTAATTAAAGGGTTAGAATAATTTAGGACCAGTCTATGTGAAAGCACAGCAGGGGTTTCCTCTCAGAGAGTTTCATCATGTTGTCAGACTGGATCCTGATATGTTACACCTGTTAGGGAGGCGGAGTGTGGCCCAGGGAACAATGCCCGTCTGATTGGTCTGTCCTACCTGTGGCGGTCTGTTGAGGTTGCTGTGATTGGTGGAGGAGAGGTAGAGGCAGGTTAGACCCGATGCCCTCTGTCTAAACAAGTTGTTATTTGGTGATAAACGGCTGTAATTGTCTGTGTGGTGACGATGCCGAGCAGTAGTGTGTTATGTCGAGCCCTAGGAGACGTAGTTCAGTATGTCGTCATCACAGAGGCTGTTAGGACGTTACGACGTAGGCCCTGGCTCTGATGTAATATAAACACTGCTATTCCTACGTCGCCCATCGCATGGCTGTGAGGTAACCGCTGGCTTGTTGAAACCTCCTCCACTCACCCCCCTCCCCCAGTGGGAACTAGTAATGCAGCTCACTTCTCCCTCCTCCACTTCCCCCTCCCCCAGTGGAACTAGTAAGACGGCTCTTCTCCCCTCCACTCCCTCCCCCTCCCCCAGGGAACTAATGTCTGGCTCTTCTCCCCTCCACTCCCTCCCCCTCCCCCAGTGGGAACTAGTATCTGTCCCCCTCCACTCCCCTCCCCCTCCCCAGTGGGGAACTAGTATCGGGGCTCTTCTCCCTCCTCCACTCCCTCCCCTCTCCCCAGTGGGGAACTATTATCTGGCTCTTCTCCCCCTCCACTCCCTCCCCCTCCCCAGTGGGAACTAGTATCGGCTCTTTCCCTCCTCCACTCCCTCCCCCTCCCCCCAGTGGGAAATAGGGCACTGACTCTTCTCCCCCTCCACTCCTCCCCCCTCCCCCAGTAGGAACTTAGTAATACTGCCCTTCTCCCCCTCCACTCCTCCCCCTCCCCAGTAGAACTAGTATCTGACTCTTCTCCCCCTCCACTCCCTCCCCCTCCCCAGGGAACTAGTATACTGGCTCTTCTCCCCCTCCCCCAGTGGGAACTAGTACACGGCTCTTCTCCCCCTCCCTCCCTCCCCCTCCCCAGTAGGAACTAGCCAATCGGCCCTTCTCCCCCTCCACTCCCTCCCCCCTCCCCCAGTGGGAACTAGTATCGGCTCTTCTCCCCCTCCACTCCCTCCCCCTCCCCCAGTGGAAACTAGTATCTGGCTCTTCTCCCCCTCCACTACCTCCCCAGTGGGAACTAGTAATACGGCTCTTCTCCCTCCTCCACTCCCCCTCCTCCCCAGTAGGAACTAGTAATTCGGCTCTTCTCCCCTTCCACTACCTCCCCCTCCCCCAGTGGGAGCTAGTACGGCTCTCTCCCTCCTCCACTCCTCCCCCTCCCCAGTGGGAACTAGTATCTGACTCTTCTCCCTCCTCCACTCCCTCCCCTCCCCCAGTAGGAACTAGTAATACGGCTCTTCTCCCTCCTCCTCCCTCCCCCCTCCCCCAGTGGGAACTAGTAATACGGCTCTTCTCCCCCTCCACTCCCTCCCCCTCCCCCAGTGAACTAGTAATCTGGCTCTTCTCCCCTTCCACTACCTCCCCCCTCCCCAGTGGGAACTAGTAATACGGCTCTTCTCCCCCTCCACTCCTCTCCCCTCCCCCCAGTGGGAACTAGTACACTGGGCTCTTCTCCCTCCTCCACTCCTCCCCCTCCCCCAGTGGGGAACTAGTAATACGGCTCTTCTCCCCTCCACTCCCTCCCCCTCCCCAGTGGGAACTAGTATCTGGCTTTCTCCTCCCTCCCTCCCTCCCCCTCCCCAGGGAACTATTATCTAGCTCTTCTCCCCCTCCACTCCCTCCCCCTCCCCCAGTGGGAACTAGTATCGGCTTTCTCCCCCTCCACTCCCTCCCCCTCCCCAGTGGGAACTAGTATCTGGCTCTTCTCCTCCTCCACTCCCTCCCCCCTCCCCAGTGGGAACTAGTAATACGGCTCTTCTCCCCCTCCACTCCCTCCCCTCCCCCAGTGGGAACTAGTATCTGGCTCTTTTCCCCCTCCCTTCCACCTCCCCCTGGTCAGACCCAGGCCTGCTGGGCCGGGGTTCCCAGGAGGAACCAGGTCTGGCAGTACATCCCTATCACCTCTCTACCTGGTCCTCTATCAGCTGGCCGAGGTGTCTGTGTGTGTGTGTGCATGTGTGTGTGTGCCTGTGTGTTTGTGTTTGTCTGTGTGTGTGTATCTATCTGTCTGTCTGTGTGTGCGTGTGCATGTGTGTGTATCTGTCTGTCTGTGTGTGTGTGTGCCTGTGTGTGTGTCTGTGTGTTTGTGTTTGTCTGTGTGTGTGTGTATCTATCTGTCTGTCTGTGTGTGCGTGTGCCTGTGTGTGTGTCTGTGTGTTTGTGTTTGTCTGTGTGTGTGTGTGTGTGTGTATGTGCATGTGTGTGTATCTGTCTGTCTGTTGTGTATGTTTGTGTGTTTATGTCTGTCTGTCTGTCTGTCTGTGTGCCTGTGTGTGTCTCTGTTTGTGTGTCTGTATTTGTGTTTGTCTGTGTGTGTGTGTGTGTGTGTATCTATCTGTCTGTCTGTGTGTGTGTTTGTGTGTGTGTGTGTGTGTGTATCTATCTGTCTGTCTGTGTGTGTGTTTCTATCTGTCTGTGTGTGTGTGTGTGTGTGTGTGTGTGTTTGTGTGTGTGTGTGTGTATCTATCTGTCTGTCTGTGTGTGTGTTTCTATCTGTCTGTGTGTGTGTGTGTGTGTGTGTGTGTGTGTGTGTGTGTGTGTGTGTGTGTGTGTGTGTCAGGTGAGACCTGAACTTTCCCAGCGTCTCAGACTAAACTCCAGACTAATCCCATGATGTGTCATTAGAGTCTCCTACAGGGGAGATTATAGAGGCTGAGGCCCACATCCCAGAGCCCTATGGGACCTGTCTATAGTAGTGTACTATATAGGGAATATGGCTCTGGTCTGAAGTAGTGTACTATAGGAATAGGGCTCTGGTCTAAAGTAGTGTACTATATAGGATAGGGCTCTGGTCGTGGTGCACTGTATAGGGAATAGGGCTCTGGTCAGTAGTGGTACTATATAGGGAATAGGGGCTCTGGTCTAAAGTGTGCACTATATAGAATAGGGCTCTGTCTAAAGTAGTGTACTATATAGGGAATAGGGCTCTGGTCTAAAGTAGTGCACTGTATAGGGAATAGGGCTCTGGTCGTAGTGTATATAGGGAATAGGGCTCTGGTCTATAGTAGTGTACTATATAGGAATAGGGCTCTGGTCTAAAGTAGTGCACTATATAGGGAATAGGGCTCCTGGTCTAAAGCATTGCACTATAGTAGGGAATAGGGCTCTGGTCTATAGTAGTGCACTCATATAGGGAATAGGGCTCTGGTCTAAAGCAGTACTATATAAGAATAGGGTTCTGGTCTATAGTAGTGTACTATAGAATAGGGTGCCATTTGGGCCACAACTCACAGAGGAGAGTTAGGGTCTCCTGCTGTGCTCAGTATGTCTTTTAGTGTTACTGAGGACAGATTGTTAGTGATGACAGATTGGTAGTGATGACAGATTGTTAGCGAGGACAGATTGTTAGTGATGACAGATTGTTAGCGAGGACAGATTGTTAGTGATGACAGATTGTTAGTGATGACAGATTGTTAGCGAGGACAGATTGTTAGCGAGGACAGATTGTTAGTGATGACAGATTGTTAGTGATGACAGATTGTTAGTGATGACAGATTTGTTAGTGATGACTGGTTGTTAGTGATGACTGGTTGTTAGTGATGACTGGTTGTTAGGGATGACTGGTTGTTAGGGATGACAGACTGTTAACGAGGACAGATTGTTAGCGAGGACAGATTGTTAGTGATGACAGACTGTTAACGAGGACAGATTGTTAGCGAGGACAGATTGTTAGTGATGACAGACTGTTAACGAGGACAGATTGTTAGCGAGGACAGATTGTTAGTGATGACAGACTGTTAGTGATGACAGACTGTTAACGAGGACAGGTTGTTAGGGGATGACTGGTTGTTAGGGGATGACTGGTTGTTAGGGATGACAGACTGTTAACGAGGACAGATTGTTAGCGAGGACAGATTGTTAGTGATGACAGACTGTTAACGAGGACAGATTGTTAGCGAGGACAGATTGTTAGTGATGACAGACTGTTAATGAGGACAGATTGTTAGCGAGGACAGATTGTTAGTGATGACAGACTGTTAACGAGGACAGATTGTTAGCGAGGACAGATTGTTAGTGATGACAGACTGTTAGTGATGACAGACTGTTAACGAGGACAGGTTGTTAGGGGATGACTGGTTGTTAGGGGATGACTGGTTGTTAGGGATGACAGACTGTTAACGAGGACAGATTGTTAGCGAGACGATTGTTAGTGATGACAGACTGTGCGAGACAGATTGTTAGCGAGGACAGATTGTTAGTGATGACGACTGTTAACGAGACAGATTGTTGAACAGATTGTTAGATGACAGACTGTTAACGAGGACAGATTGTTAGCGAGGACAGATTGTTAGTGATGCCAGACTGTTAACGAGGACAGATTGTTAGCGAGGACAGATTGTTAGTGATGACAGACTGTTAACGAGGACAGATTGTTAGCGAGGACAGATTGCTAGCGAGGACAGATTTTTTGTGATTACAGATTGTTAGTGATGACAGATTATTAGCGAGGACAGATTGTTAGTGATGACAGACTGTTAGTGATGACAGACTGTTAACGAGGACAGGTTGTTAGGGGATGACTGGTTGTTAGGGGATGACTGGTTGTTAGGGATGACTGGTTGTTAGGGATGACAGACTGTTAACGAGGACAGATTGTTAGTGATGACAGACTGTTAGTGATGACAGACTGTTAACGAGGACAGGTTGTTAGGGGATGACTGGTTGTTAGGGGATGACTGGTTGTTAGGGATGACTGGTTGTTAGGGATGACAGACTGTTAACGAGGACAGATTGTCAGTGATGTTCTGCGGGAGGTTTTACTATGTTGTTGTGTCTATGTTAAACTATCTTAGATGATGTCTTTCAGATGTAAACATTTCATTTTCTGTAAATGAAATATTTTGGTTGTTTAGATGATTTTCAGAAGGGCAGTAAACAGAAATCTAAGCTCTCCAGCTCATTAAAGCCCCCATGCATCACTGTATGTCTAATACATTACTGTGTTTATTTCATGAAAATAAATAACAAATATATATTTTTTTAGCGTTTATTTCCCTCATCCTCCTTTTGCTATTGAACTGCTCAGTCTGATCATGTGGGCACGTTGATACACATTGTAATATATTTACATACACAGCCCTGATTGGTGGATAGAATCCTCTAGACTCTCTAGAGCAGGGGTGTCAAAGTCAAAAAATGGACGGAGGGCCAAATAAAAAAATCAGCTACAAGACGAGGGCCGGACTGTTCGAATGTTCATTGAAAATTTTTTAAATGACGCATATAGTCTAGTGAACCTAATTGAACCTACTGAAAACCTAACAAATATATTACAATATGATCAGATAAATAAAGCAATATTTTCTTATGGCTCTGTCAGTAATCTTTAATTTTCAACAGACACAAAAGACAAATTTCCTTTATATAAATATCCCCATAACATGAACATTAAATGAAAGAAACCGGTATTCAAGGCACCATCAGTAGACTATATTTTCTATTTTAGCAAAAGTGGGCTAAATTTACTTCAAAGAAAAAAAAACAATAATAGCAATTTTCTATCATCCACTCAACTGAAATATTTTTAAAAAATATAATTGTTGAAATACAAAAAAATGTAAAAATCTATTAATCAAAAAAACAACACTTTGTTTAAGGAAGTAACATGCAGTGAAAACAAATATTAAATTTTAACTTTAAACTTGAACTGGTAAAAACTCTAAATATGTGATTGCACAGTAATGTTCACTTGTTTGAGGTTGAGGGTGATACTTGGTGGTGTCCCATCTTTTCCACAAGTTCATCAATGTTCGTAAGGCTCTGAGCTGAAGAAATCCTCAGAATTGAGTGGAGGTGTTCAGCAGTAAGTCAGACTTCTGTGTGATGTTTTTGTCTTAGGTTCACCAAAGAAAACAGCCGTCTCACACAGGTATGTGCCAAACATAGAAACGTTTGAGCAGCCTGATGCGAGAGCTGGGGCATTGTGCCGGGGAGGAACGTGGCGAACTCCGCAGCACCCACTGCCGCATATTTTGCCCTCAGTGCATCATTGCATTGGAGGTCAATCAACTCCATTTGGAGGTTTGGTGGTGAGCTTTCCACGTCAACAGCAAATGGGTTACCGAGCAGTTCCAACCTGCTTTTTGTGCTTCAAAGTCAGCAAATCGAAGCGTCGAAAGTCAGCGGCAAGCATACCTATTTTATCAGCCAACTGTGTGCTCGGAACGCACTGGTAGAGAGCTTCTTTCATGGTCTGGCAGCTGGGAAAGTGGCTCAAATTTTCTTTCCGCATCTGTGTCTCCCACAGAGTCAGTTTGGTTTTAAATGCCTTCACTGTACTGTACATATCAGAGATGACACGATCCCGACCCTGCAGCTGCAAGTTTATTGCATTCAGATGACTCGTAATGTCACACAGAAAAGCCATTTCACACAGAAACATTTCTAGCTCTCGGAGTTGTGTTGTGTCTTTCCCTTTGCTGTCCAAGAACAGACAAATCTCCTCACGAAGCTCGAAACATCTTTTGAAGCACCTTTCCTGGCTTAGCCATCGCACCTCTGTGTGATAAGGCAAATCACCATGCTCCGTTTCTAACTCCGTTCAGAAATGCCTTGAACTGGCGGTGATTCAAACCTTTGGCTCTGATAAAGTTAACTGTGCGCGTGATGATGCTCTATTACATGCTCCATTTTCAAGGCTTTACCGCACAACGCTTCCTGGTGTATGATACAATGATAAGCTGTCAGCTCACCTGTCGCGTTTCCTCTTGCATCTTTTCCCGTATCTTCGCCACCAGTCCGCTCCTGTGTCCACACATCGCAGGTGCTCTCGTCGGTTGTCAAACCCACGAGTTTTTCCAAGGCAGCTCCATCTCATTGTACACATCTTGACACCTCTTCATACAAATCATGCCCCGTAGTTGTGCCATGCATAGGACGTAAAGCCAAAGCTCCTCTGTCACGCTTAGGTTGGAGTCCACTCCGTGGATGAAAATGGACAACTGGGCAATGTCAGAAATGTCGGTGCTCTCATCCACAGCCAAGGAATATGCAATAAAATCTTTTCCCTTTTTCACAAGCTGCTCTTTTAGATTGATGGACAACTGGTCTACTCTCTCGGCAATGGTGTTTCTGCTCAGACTCACATTTAAAAAGAGTTGCCTTTTTCTGGGCAAACCGTCACAAACTTTGATCATGCAGTTTTTGATGAAATCCCCTCCGTAAATGGCCGGGCTGATTTAGCTGATCTCTTCTGCCAAAATAAAAACTGGCCTTCGACAGCAGCCTCGGCCTTGTGATTTGGCTTTTGAACAGAGCCTGTCATCGAGATTTGAGGCCTCGTTTTAATTCCTCTGCCTTTGTAGCCTTTGTTCCATGTCCATATTCTTGTTTTTGTCCGCGTGTTTCGTTTCATAATAGTCGCTCCCAGATTATACTCTTTCAGTACCGCACACTTTCTCCACACAGAAGACACACAGGTTTTCCAGCTACCTTCGTGAACATATACTCCGACTCCCACCTTGTTTGAAACCCCCGGTTCTCAGTATCCACCTTCCGTTTTGCCATTTTTGATGGGTATCTGAAAGTTAATTTTACTGTGATGCTGACGACTGCTGTGCCAATAAATATTGAAATGAAGCAGCCTACTGCTCGGTGCGTCACCTTTGCATTGTGGGAAATGTAGTATTGGTGCGTGTAAAAGATCTGCGGGCTGCCGGCTTGCTGCGGGCCGGTTCTAATAATAAATCAAGATCATCCCAGGGGCCGTAAAAAACCTTCTTGCGGGCCGGATGTGGCCCGCGGGCCTTGACTCTGACATATGTGCTCTAGAGCTTTCCCCACTTACCCCTTCGAAGTAGAAGGAGACGTATGCAAATTAAAAGATGACTAATCGGATCAGATTGTGACATCATCATGCTGGGAGCCAACAAACTATATCCCTCCTGGAAAGAATATGCAAATTAAAAGATGACTAATCGGATCAGATTGTGACATCATCATGCTGGGAGCCAACAAACTATATCCCTCCTGGAAAGAATATGCAAATTAAAAGATGACTAATCGGATCAGATTGTGACATCATCATGCTGAGCCAACAAACTATATCCCTCCTGGAAAGAATATGCAAATTAAAAGATGACTAATCGGATCAGATTGTGTACATGATCATGCTGGGAGCCAACAAACTATATCCCTCCTGGAAAGAATATGCAAATTAAAAGATGACTAATCGGATCAGATTGTGACATCATCATGCTGGGAGCCAACAAACTATATCCCTCCTGGAAAGCTCTTTACACTGAAACGGCATTATTCAACAACTTCAGAAATATCAGGGAACAAAATGAGCCCTGCCCTTTAATAATAACTCATTATAATATTGTGTCCTCCAAAATGAGCTTTCCTGCCCCTTTAATAATAACTCATTATAATATTGTGTCCTCCAAAATGAGCCCTGCCCCTTTAATAATAACTCATTATAATATTGTGTCCTCCAAAATGAGCCCTGCCCCTTTTTAATAATAACTCATTATAATATTGTGCCCTCCAAAATGAGCCCTGCCCCTTTAATAATAACTCATTATAATATTGTGTCCTCCAAATGAGCCCTGTCCCTTTAATAATAACTCATTATAATATTGTGTCCTCCAAAATGAGCCCTGTCCCTTTAATAATAACTCATTATAATATTGTGTCCTCCAAAATGAGCCCTGTCCCTTTAATAATAACTCATTATAATATTGTGTCCTCCAAAATGAGCCCTGCCCCTTAGTAATAACTCATTATAATATTGTGTCCTCCAAAAATGAGCCCTG
>NW_027039835.1:75925-107152 GCF_034236695.1 Oncorhynchus nerka | reverse complement strand
ATGTTTTACATTTATTTTGGTGCCGTTTCCCTTTCCCGCTATCAGGCTGAGGGAACCCAGGAGACGGTCAGCCACAACGCTCTGCTCTGCCCTGCAGGTAATCTCCTGACGTCTATCAGTCATACGTTCTCATAATTACCCCGATGATTAAGTTGACGTGCATTTTTTGTGGTTTAGATGACAGATACTTTTAATTGGTTAAAACGGTTCTCAAGTCACTCTGTCTGTCTCGTTTATCTGTCCCGCGTCACCAGAGGGCCCAGTGGAGAAGGACATCTCTCTGAAGCTGCCTAAGGTGTTTGTGGAGGGCTCTGCCAAGGCCTCCATCTCAGTACTGGGTGAGAATTATCCATCTGTTTTGCTGAATTTTCACACCTAATTATTTAAAGTTTTATAACATTTTCAGGATATGTTTTCCATTTTGGTGCAGATGAAGTGTAGGCAAGGATTTTTCATCCCTCTATTCATGGATGTGGATATTCCACCTGCAGATCTATGATTGCCTTAAGGTTATGGGTGAGGATCAGGATAAGCATTGGTTAAGGTAAGAAATGGGGCTCTGCTGGTCGACTATCCACTGCGATTGTCTCAATGGTTGGTCTCTTTCACCAGGTGACCTGATGGGTCGGGCCATGAAGAACCTGGACAGCCTGTTGCAGATGCCCTATGGCTGTGGAGAGCAGAACATGGTGCTTTTTGCTCCCAACATCTACATCCTCAACTACCTGCAAAGCACCAGGCAGCTCACCAAGGAGATCCAGACCAGGGCCACAGGCTTCCTAGACAGTGGTGAGTGAGCTGGATCCAGTTCAGTAAGGCACAACATGTGTTGCAATGAAAACCAAGCAATTATTATCAGACCTGTTCAGTTACAGCCTAAAAATTACAATCTTCTTACTGGACACAACCCTGGTGACATGGACTGCAACGGTTAATGAAATGTTTAATGGCACACGTAGCATGCCCTGGGATATGACAATATCATTTGCAGTAAGCCTTGTACTTTTTAAATAAGCTGTCTGGTCCTGTGTGCATCTCACCTCTGACTAGCAACAACCTGTTGTATATATTTGGCTCTGAACCAGTTAACGTCACCTTCCACATACAGTACAAGTCCCTAGAAGGAGTGTCTTTGTTCACTTGGCCATTTGTGTTGCAGGCTACCAGAGAGAGCTCAACTACAAGCATGACGATGGCTCCTACAGTGCCTTTGGGAAGAGCGATGAGTCTGGAAACACGTGGTCAGTTCAATTGTCCACAGTCCTAATACCTTCTCTTACATTATTCCTCAATTTACTTGAAAATGAAAATGACATTAGATTATAGGGGGTTGCAGTATGTTATGGTCTCAAATCCATACTAGTATGTGCTATCGCAAATATAGTTGGCTTCAGCACACACCGTATGGCTACTAGCTTCTGTTATCTAGAGTCTATGATTCATAGTTTAGGCAAGGCTCATGACATCTGACCTGTGTCCACTCAGGCTCACCTCCTTTGTGCTGAAGTCTTTTGGAGGGGCCAAGCCCTACATCTTTGTGGACCCCGCCCACATTGCCCAGGCCAAGGCCTGGTTGGCCAGTCACCAGCAGACGGATGGCTGCATCGCGTCAGTGGGGAAACTCTTCCATAACGGCATGAAGGTAAAGAGGAGTCAGACCTCAGTGGGTAATAAGAGTATTATTCTGCTGCCACCAAATGTGAGAAGGTAACGTTATGGGCAGAGATTCAGCAGGAGGTTCTGGTGCAAGTGTCCTTCTATTTAGAGTGCAATGGTGGAGTCTGCATAAAATCCTAGATGACTAACAAACAAAAGATTTGATAATACATAGTCTTAACATCAAATATGAATACTTTACATCATATTGCACTGACTTGTAGCAAAATGTACTGTTCAGGAGGACCGTAGGACCCCACGTGTGCCCCAAAGGAGCACATACTGAGCACAAGAATCCCAAGCATGTTTTAGCCGGTCCTGAGAACACACCACCTCCCTAAAGGGACCTCAGTCTGACTAGTCCCAACAGCATTTGTGCATCTCCAAAACAATATGTTTTTTTGCCCCCTGTTTTTTTATCTTTGTGCACCATTATGTGAATGTTTTAAACAGTGCAATGTTTTTACCTGATATCAATGTGACTTTGAAACTAACACCTTGGAGTACTGTATGAAGTTTACTGGCATCCTTTGCTGTCATAGGGAGGTGTTGGGGATCAAGTGTCGCTCACTGCCTACATCACCGCTGCACTGCTGGAGCTGGATGGCAACACTTCTGTGAGTTATCACCTCTTTCATATCCAAGTATTTAAAAAATCTTATTGAATAACAAGGCCACATTTGGTGCTTTTATCAAAACATGAACGTCCCTAGTGGATATTTCTGCTTAGCCGTCCAACTACTTCACACAATTCTAAGTAAGACGATATCACCCACACAACGCCTCACTTGCCATATATTTAATTTGTTAAACATCCCAATATACAGTTCCTTCTGGAAAAGTAATCAGAATTGTTACATTAGCCTTAACATTTTTTAAATCCTCAGCGATCTACACACAATACACCATAAAGACAAAGCGAAAATGGGTTTGTAGAAATGTTTGCAAATGTATTGAAAATAAAAAAACAGATTCCTTATTTACACAAGTATTCAGATCTTCTGCAATGAGACTTGAGATTGAGCTCAGGTGCATCCTGTTTCCATTGATCATTCTTGAGGTGTTTATACAAGTTGATTGGAGTCCACTTGTGGTAAATTCAATTGATTGGACTTGATTTGGAAAGGTGCACACCTGTGTGTTATATATATATGTCCCACAGTTGACAGTGCATGCCAGAGCAAAAACCAAGCTGTGAGGTTGAAGGAATTGTCCATTGAGCTCCGAGACAGATTGTGTCGAGGCACAGATCTGGGGAAGGGTTCCAACACATTTCTGTAGCATTGAAGGTCCCCAAGAACAGTGGCTGCCATCATTCTTAAATTGGAAAAGTTTGTAACCACAAAGACTCTTCCTAGAGCTGGCCGCCTAGCCAAACTGAGAAATCGGGGGAGAAGGGCCTTGGTCAGCGGTGACCAAGAACCTGACGGTCAGTCTGACAGATTTCTGGAGTTCCTCTGTGGAGATGGGAGAACCTTCCAGAAGGACAACCATCTCTGCAGCACTCCACCAATCAAGCCTTTATGGTAGAGTGTCCAGATGGAAGCCACTCCTCAGTAAAAGGCAGATAACAGCCCACTTGGGGTTTGCGAAAAGACTCTCAGACCATGAGAAACAAGATTCTCTGGTCTGACTGAACTCTTTGGCCTGAATGCAAAGGGCCATGTCTGTAGGAAACCTGGCAACATCTCTACAGTGAAGCATGGTGGCAGCATGCTGTGGGGGTGTTTTTCAGTAGCAGGGACTGGGAGACTAGTCAGGATCAAGGCAAAGATGAACGGAGCAAAGTACAGAGGTCCTTGATGAAAACCTACTCCAGAGTGCTCAGGACCGCCGACTGTTTTGCCTCTGGAGACACCTGAAAATAGCTGTGCAGCAACACTCTCCAACCAACCTGACAGAGCTTGAGAGGATCTGCAGAGAAGAATGGGGGAAAATCCATATGTTTTTGTCCAATTCTTCTCTGCAAAGCCTCAAGCTCACTGTACATAGTATTCACTAGTTAATATATTTATATTGCTAACATTCAGTACTCATACCTGTATTAAAAACGTGATAAAAGGGCTGCGTTGTATTCATTAGGGAGCGCAATGGACAACCCATTTCTATTGGTCCAGATATTCCCTAATTTCAATCAGTGTTCCTCTGTTTGGTGCCTAATAAACACAATCCTGTTGGGTGTGTCAGGACCCCATGGTGGAGAAGAGTCTGATGTGTCTGAAGGCAGCAGTGTCTGACAAGCTGGAGAACACCTACACCATAGCCCTGCTATCTTACACCTTCACCCTGGCCCAAAACCAGGACATGAGGGTCAAGCTCATCACCCACCTGGACAAGATAGCTGCTACCTCCGGTATGTCTTGTCTCTTTGTGAAAATGTCTCTCTACCTTTCTGACTGCTGGGAAACTGACAATGAAAATTCCCACAGGTGGCAATCGTCACTGGGAGAGAGCAGAGGCTTCTGGGACAAAGACTGACTCTCTGGAGGTGGAGATGACATCCTATGTGCTGCTGGCGCTGCTCTCCGGTCCCACCATGCCAGGCTTTGGGCTGGAATACTCCATTGGCATCGTCCGATGGCTGGCCCTGCAGCAGAACCCCTACGGAGGATTCGCCTCCACACAGGTACTTTATTGGTCTGGTAGACATTTATTCACTCTAGCAACTCCTCTGCCAATAGATCCTACTGTTAGTACATGGATCACACCAAATCCTTATTTGTATATGAAATGTAGCAAATTGGACATTTGTATTAAAGCCTTTACAATCATTTCACAACACATGGATTTCCTTGAATTGTTGTGCTGAATTTGATTTCCCCCCCCCCTGCCCTGTCACCAGGACACAGTGGTAGCACTGCAGGCCCTGGCCAAGTACAGTGCTGCCACCTTCCGTCCAGAGGGCGCCAGTACAGTCAGTGTGAGCTCGGCCGGCGGCCTGAAGATGAAGTTTACTGTGAATCAGAACAACAGGCTGCTCTATCAGGAGGAGCAGCTGAGGGAGGTCCCTGGGGACTACAAGATCAAGGCACAGGGCAAGAGCTGCGTGTTTGTGCAGGTCAGGCTCCAGTCGTTTTCCCCTTTGCTGCCTCTCAGTACTGCATGTACTGAGTATCTGGTTTGTGTTCAGTAGAGCACACTGTTGCACAAAAACTAACATTTCAACCCTAGAATTTCAGCATTAATGGAAATGCAATTGTGCTATTCATTGAAATGTGTGTTGATTTCATGCATCTCAGTAATATCGTCTGTCTTTTCAGATCGCCATGCACTACAATATTCCCCCTCCTCCTGACTTCTCTGCTTTCAACATCTCAACAGAGACGCTTGGGAAATGTGACGGCACCAAGAAATCTCTGATCGTGTCTGTGGCTGTCAGGTACAGTGGTATTCCTTTTACCCTTGAAATAGCAGCTGAAAATAATGACTGAACCACCAGTGTGTAGATGCATTTTAAAATGCGTGTTTAAAGCTGCACTAACTTTTTCGGCGACCTGACCAAATTCATGTAGAAATTAGTTATAGATCTGTCGTTCTCATTGACAGCAAGTCGAAGAAGTGCTAGATCTGTTCTGTGCTTCCCATTAAGTATCGTTTTCATCTTTTACTTTCGGTTTTGAAAGGCATAAAATAAAACCTGTTTGGTTACTGAAAATATATTTCAAAGCGGTTTAGATGGTCCAATGATTTTCTTGTTTCGTCACTAACTTTGCTAAAATTCTACTAGTTAGCTTAAGCTATCAGGAAATGGCAGAGCGATTCCTGCATATTTGCACCTTTAAGATAATATCCATCCTTCATCTGACTGTGTGACTGACAGGTACAACGGTCGGCGAGAGGAGACCAACATGGTGATCATCAATGTCAAGCTTCTCTCCGGCTTCGTCCTGGACAAGTCCTCCCTCGGGCCTGTGAGTCAATAAGAGAACCTCAGTTGAGGGGAACACCCTTTAATCAGGGCCAGGAGTTACCAGTTTAGGGAACACTCCTGGCCCTAAGTATATCCCCTTGAGGATTAGTTGATGTATAACATGATAATGGTGTCTGTAATTGTAATGCCTGTATTTGTCCTTCGAACGTATCAGTTGAACTGTCTGACACGATCTTATCCTGTGTTCTGTTCTTCCAGTTGCAAAATGACCCCACTGTCAAACGTGTTGACCTGGAGGAAGGACATGTCATCATCTACCTAGATGGGGTAGGAACATGAATAATGAATGTTGCATCTAAACGGGGCTGTCTTTATCGGTTACAGAACCTAGTTGGATGTGGTCTCATTTGCATCTACACACTAGATTTAACTTGAACAGTAACATCAAAGTAAGACTGTAGTGGAGGTTTTACACAGTAACACTATGTGAATCTATAACATTGAACTGCAATGTCAAATGTATTATTCCTTTTCTTCCAGCTCAAGCAGAAGGAAACGAAGACGTACAGCCTGGCCATAGAGGAGGATGTGCCTGTGAGGAATCTGAAACCAGCTGTGGTGAAAGTGTATGACTACTACCAGACAAGTAAGAATTCCATCTAACACAGTGAAATGTGTAGGGTTGCCAAGAACTTTAAATAAATGACGTGGTTTTCCCAAAATCCCGACTGGAGGATTCACAGAAAAGGGAGAATAAGCAGGATATCATTATCCTCCAATCAGGATTTATGGAATACCAGGGTATTTAAGTTTCCTGTAATTCTGCAACCTTAAGTGATTTCATTCGCAGAAGACATTATGATCCCCAAGGGTTATCATAAACTGATACTCTTTCTCAAATGGAAAAAGATTAACACTCAACTAGATATTAGACCGTGTGTCAAACCCATTCCAGAGGGCCGAGTGGGAGTTTTTGCTCCGCCCTTGTAACTGTTTGAATTAAGGTGACCTATTTATTTGCAGCAACGACCTGGGGAATAGTTCCAGGGGAGAGGAGGGGGATGAAATTAGTAAGGAAGTCCCCTCACCTGGTTGTCTACGACTTAATTGAGAGAGAAACTAAATCCAGCAGATGAGGCCCTCCATTAAATGAGTGACACCCCTTGGATTAGACCATAAGTGTCAACTTGTTAGCTTTTACTAGAAATGCACTGTGATGTAATATAAACTCAGCAAAAAAAATGTCCTCACTGTCAACTGCATTTGTTTTCAGTAAACTTAGTTGTTTAAATATTTGTATGAACATGTTACTCCACCAAGGCACCTGCAAGTTCCCGGACACTTCTGGTGGGAATGGCCCTCGCCCTCCGATCCAACAGGTCCCAGACGTGCTCAATAGGATTGAGATCCGGGCTCTTCACTGGCCATGGCATAACACGCACAGAACGAGCAGTATGGCTGGTGGTATTGTCATGCTAAGATGAGCCTGCAGGAAGGGTACCACATGAGGGAGGATGTCTTCCCTGTAACGCACAGCATTGTTGAGAGAGCTTGTCATTGCAGGCATGTCCGACGATGCTGTGACACACCGCCGACTCGATCCTGCGCAAGAGTACAGGTCTCGGCGTAACGCTCCTTCTTTCGACGATAAACGCGAATCTGACCATCACCCCTGGTGAGACAGAACCGCTTCTCGTCAGTGAAGAGCACTTTTTGCTTGTCCTGGCTGGTCCAGCGATGGTTTGCGCCCATAGGCGACGTTGTTGCCGGTGATGTCTGACGACCTGCCTTAAAAACAGGCCTACAAGACTTCAGTCCAGCCTATTGCGGACAGTCTGAGCACTGATGGAGGGATTGTGCGTTCCTGGTGTAACTTGGGCAGTTGTTGCCATACCGATCCTGTGCAGGTGTTACACGTGGTCTGCCACTACGAGGATGATTAGCTGTCCGTCCTGTCTTAGGCGTCTCACAGTACGGACATTGCAATTTATTGCCTTGGCCACATCTGCAGTCCTCATGCCTCCGGCGCATTCACGCTGTCTGTAAGCTGTTAGTGTATTAACGACCATTCCAGAAGCATAGGAAAGTGTTAACTCTTACTAATCTTTGATAAACAAAGGGATGCTTTAAAAAAATGTTTTTATTGTCTAATGGAATACCAGTTTCCAAACCACCCCATTCTCTGAAATATTTGCTACTGGCATACGTGTCAAGGTTACGTACATAACTCCGGTTCATTGAAAGGAAACAAGACATCACCAGTATGGGCCACTTTGTTCACCCCTGCTGTGGGAATTAATTATCATTATAAAGGAACTGACCTCTGCGTTCCTCTTTTCTGTTCTCAGGTGATGAAGCTGTGAGTGAATACAGCTCCCCGTGTGCAGAGTAGGTACATAAAACTACATTTCTAATATGACAAATTTCAGTTTGTGAAATTAAAGTATCTACATTTGTCAGTTAAGCTGTTTTTTTTTTTTTATAGGGAGTAAAATCCTAGGCAAAGCAGGGAATAATCTATTGATTGTCATTTTCACAGGTGATCGTCAATGAAGTGTGACAGACAGCCGATCAAGCTGACTGGACCTGGGCTCAGCCAATTGCTTTCCTATTTAGGAAGCATGTTTGTTTTTTTTAGGCAGAGTTCATAAAATGGAGGGGTTCTATTTGGTGCTTACAGTTCCTGGTTACACATTGACCAACTTGTCATCTGTTTAACATTAAGTGAACACAATTGAAAAGCTGGGCTTTTACCTCAACTTCTGTTGTAATCCTGCTAAAGTGATTGTAGTGTTTCTACTGCAAATTGAAATGTTAATAAAACCATGCTATGGATTCAAAACAAATGTTACTGGTTTAATAGATCTGAATTGAGAATCCATACATGAAAGTGTACAGTCAACATATGGTGTGTCAGATGTGAGGTATACTGTTAACTGAAGTGTCTTGGCCATTAGACTTCTTTTGAAATGTATGTCTGTACAATACTGGTTGAATGAGTGACATTTTACAGTATAAAACCTTTTTCTAACACTGAACATTTGGTTATACCCATTTCGGTGTGGGGAAAATATATCAAGGTCTTTTCTCACACTTGAGTGACATGGTTAACCTGCCTGAGGTACTATAAACCTAAACACATTAAGAATCCTTTACAATGTCAAGCTACCAGATCATGACATTCTAAAGCGGAAGCAATTTGACCTGGCGTCACCACCTATCCAATCAGATCTACAGGGGGGCTGGAACTTACTGTTCAGTGACAATAACCGACTAGGATTATGACCTCAAGGCACAGAATGATTAGCATTATTGTACTGTTTGGTCTCAGTGGAATTACTGTCATCAGGACTTGGCAACATTAGTGGAATCTAGTTCAGCAGTAAGCCGATGGCTCAACAGTTCGTCTTCCTCACTGGTTTCATTTAGGTTTATTCTCCACTTAAAAAAAAGAACTTAGACACGGATACACAAAGTAGGTCTCGCAAGCAAGAGCCTGTAACACCCAATTTGGCAAAAATAAAGGCTTTTGAGCGGAAAGTCTGACATTGGTTATATAGTGTCTTTTTCAATCTGCGGGCAGAAGCAAGTAGAAAAACGTCTATTGTAAAGTGATTTAAAAATAGATACAATGAACTTAACAAAAGGCAATTTCCCAATACTGGGAGGGATAAGGCCTGAGTCTATTGAAGTGTCCCAGCAGTCTCCTTGTGATCGTTTCACTGCTAGGCCACCGTACACAAGTCTCCTCTTAGTTCATGAACTGCATGTAGCCCTCTGCTCCAGTTACTATAACATCCATCCATATCCTCATGGCCTCCGGGGCAGAGGCCACCATGTAGTAGAGTCTGTCGTGAGTCTTCACACAAAGGTCAACGAGGGATTGGGGCTCTGGGATTGCAGGGGAGAGAGAGGTCAAAAGGTTAGTAATGTGGAGATGACTTGGTCATTTAATGACTCGGCTAGAGCGTTGGACTAAACTGAAAAGTTGCAGGTACAAATCTGTTCTGCCCCTGAACAGGCAGTTAACTAGGCAAGTCGGTTAAGAACAGTAGGGGCGTCTATGCCAACAGTCACACTACTGAACCTGTTTAATAAGAATTCAGCCTTACGCTGCTCCACCACACACGCGCCTCTCTTCGAAACTAAGGCAGGAGCTCAGAAAAGTGCTGAAGGGGAGTCAAAACAGGATGCAGGACAGTCCACATACCGTAAGACACCCAATGCACATTTTACAGTTGCACACATGCACTTAGAGTTCATAAGCTATATACACACACCTGGATAATCCACCCATATTTGGTCTGTTTTAATTGAAGGGACAGATTCAAACAACTCCAATGCAGGAACTAAAGACGAATGTGAGGCTCCAGAGGTGCGCTGTTCTGTAATGGCTGTGGGTTTTCATTCAGTCTTGTATTAAACATGCATGATCACACCCCTGGTGGGTATTCAATGGAATATGTAGAGGTGACACAAATCCTTATTCCACATGATACACTTCTGTGTAAACAACCAAACACGCACTTGGGTAAAGAGGGCAGAGAACAAGCAATGGGTGAGTTCACTGAGACAAGTGGTACATTGGTCAAATTGAGGTTGAAAAATCTTTTCTGTGAAACCAGTCAGTAAAAGCAAAAGAGTGAAGAGAAATGAAAGTGTGGAAGAAGCAGAATGTGTAAAACTAAACAGAGAAATATTGCATCAGTACAGTGAAAGTATAAAAAGAAAAGTGATAGATTTCATTTGGTTCTGTAAAAAGATTGTTCTCAGAGTGTTGGGTAGAAAGTACCTTCAATGGCCTGGAAATAAATGACTCCTTTCAGTTTGGTCTCGTGCTTGTCTGTTGAGTAAATTAACATGACAAAATGCTTGGGTAAAAATATCACATTTGCGATTCCTAGAGTAGTTTCTTTGATGACAGAGAGAGTCATGGAATATACTATATGTAGTGTAAAGGGGCAATGTTCCCCCTTTAGTGGAGACTGCATTCACAGTAAACACGGAATGTCTGCTTAATTCAGAAATTACCTTTAATTTATAAATCGCAGATTGAATAGAGCCCCTGATTTCAAAATTCTACCCTTATGGTAAAATATAGCAGCTCATTTCATCAACCACTACAAAAACACAACCAGGGGTAACTTTATGCCCCCTTCACCTTCAGGCATAAACTGCACTAGATCCTTGCTACAGAAAAATAATAAACCGTAACTTTCTAGGAAAAGTAGTTGCAATTTTAAATTGAATAATTATTTTATAATTTGCATATTACTGTATCTAAAGCCTGCTACCAAAGCGCTACCCACAAATGTGTATTTCCCTTCTGTATCCTAATGCTCATCTCTATCAAACTCATTTACACCACCTTTCACAAATACAGTCTACATTAAGGTCAAAGGGTATGAATATGCCATCTACTGTATCTCCCATTGGCTCGATCCGAGCATTAACAGCGCACTAATGTGTTTGTATATAAATGGCAGCATTTTCCTTACCAACGTAATAGGAGAAGGTCCTTTTGAGGCGGTCGAAGACAAACCAGCGTTTCTTCCACGACTTGATCTTGCCGCCCATCTTGACCAGGTAACCCTTACACATCTTGTCTGTGAGGATCACGTGGTAAGAGGTCTCCACGTTGTGGCCGGATGACTCGATGTGGGAGCGCAGGTCAAACTCCTCCTTGCGGATGGGCAGGTAACGAGTCATAGGACGGGCCTGAGGAAAGGAGGAAACAAACTTGTAACGGGTGTTTCAAAAGCCTGTACGACTAACAGGATGAGAGAGAGATCTCAAACTGTATATTATTTTTGTTTGGATTTGTGTTATTGGGCCTCAGGCTCACCTGGGAGAAGTTCTTGCTCCTCATCTTCACCTCCTTGTCCACCAGCTGCTGCCTGTGCACCGTCTCGTCCTGCAGCCTCTTCTCAGCCTCCTCGCGCCGCCTCCTCTCCTCCTCCAGCATCTGCCTACGGGCATGGCTCTCTCGCTCCTGGAGAGAAGGTGGAAAAAGATCATGAACATAGGCCCTTTTTACATCAGCAGTTGTCACAAAGTACTTTACAGATACCCAGCCTAAAACCTCAAAGACCCGGCAATGCAGAGGCACAGGAAAGAATGCAGGAAACTGGGAAGAAACAGAGGAATCAGGCTCCGAGGGGTGGCCAGTCCTAATCTGGCTAGAACACTGAAGTAAGACATCAGTATGGGATCTGATAGAAAGCTAGCCATGGCATGTGAGGTAGTGTATTACTCTGGATTCTATGAGCCTGGCCTTCTCTAGGTGGGCTTCCTTCAGCATCTTCTCCATCTCCTCGATCTTCAGCGCATCCATCCCACTTGTACTGGAAACCAGACACAGAGATACATCTCAAATAGCAATGACATCCATCATTCAATATATTTATGGGTCCTAAAACTGTGTCCCGTTCTGAAAAACCACCCCCAAAATGGCTAAAGATCAACAAGCTTCTTACATAGGAACAATGAGGATTAAGTAAGTCCTAAAAAGCTGTTCATCACTGGTCATAAAAACAGTAACTTACTATGTGGACACTAACTACCGCAAACAGTTATTAACTATCACGAGTGTTATAAAATGGGTCATGAAATGTGTAACTGTTTAGAGATTCAATGCTGTATACACTGGAAATGTCCCGTCTTGGCCAGGTGGTGCAAGGTTGTGTTCATTAAGGTCAACATTCTAAAACGTTTTGCAACAGAAAACGAATGACTGTTTCTCATTGGACATGTCCAGATAGTAACCTCCCCTCTTCACTCCGCTTTGGACAGTTTTTTTCCATTTCCTGCCTACTGAACACAACCCTAATGAGTGCTTAGGCCTGATGATTACAAGCAATCTTTGATGTCCTGTTTTAAAGTGGAGAAACAGCTGTGCTTTCACCAGGTGCAAAGGGAATGGACACATCTGTCTTGTCTATGTGCAACCACACACACCCTACCTTTCATATCAACTGGCTCAGAGCAACCACTATCTGGCCAGTGTCTTTAACTAGCATTTGACTATATTTCAGCAGTCACCCACCCAAATGTTTAACTGGCCAAAATACAAATGTTGACTTTTAACCAATCACAGACAGTAAAGGGAACATCCCATCTGCTGTAGCCTACACATGTATCCAGTCCTGCATCCCAAATATCACCCTATTCCCTATATAGTGCACTACCTTTGACCAAAGCTCATAGGCTCTGGTCATTAGTAGTGCACTATATAAGGAATAGGGAGCCATTTGGGCACAACACAGTGTGTTCATCCAGGCCAAGATCATAAAATATGGTGAATAAATTATTTGGGAGGAAGGCAGTGTTCAGCAAACAGTCTCTGGCATGTCTTTACGGAAGAGCGTTTCGCTGTTCATTATGGTCGGCGGTAATTCATGCACGACAACAAACTTGACGAGTTCTGTATGAACTGGGAATACCTTTTGACTGTGATGAAGACGTTTGAACTAGATTTAGAGAAATATTTTCAATTTTTCACACTATCGTGTCGACTGAAACCAAACTGTGCTGCCTCGGATACTTTACACATCCACCTTTTCCGCATGGTCCAGCACGCCAGCTCAGGACAGACAACCTGGGTTAGTTCTGCTCAGTAGTGTAAAAAGCCCTCTATTGTACGTTAAATATCCACTAGAATAGTGATAACAGTGGATGGACAACAGCTGAGCAGACACACAGGCTTCTTTTGTCACTATTAGACACACAATTCGCAGTCAGACAGGACGTGGGGAGGAGTCATTTGACCCATGTGGTTACTTGTCGCAGATCCCTTGGCAGAAATTAGCCAGTGTGAGTGTGTTCCAGGATATGCATGTGTGTGTTTCTGACCTGGACATGTTGTCAGGGGAGCAGGCCGAGTTGTTGCCTGTGGAGACGCTGGTGTCCATGCTGAAGACCGCTCCAGCACCCTCTCCTCCAACGGTGTTGTTTTTGGTCGGCCTCTGGAATCAGTACAATTGCCCTGGGAGGTACAGACTAGGGATCCGCTTTGGGAAAGTCGTATACCTCAAATCAAATTTATTTATATAGCCCTTCGTACATCAGCTGGTATCTCAAAGTGCTGTACAGAAACCCAGCCTAAAACCCCAAACAGCAAGCAATGCAGGTGTAGAAGCACGGTGGCTAGGAAAAACTCCCTAGAAAGGCCAAAACCTAGGAAGAAACCTAGAGAGGAACCAGGCTATGTGGGGTGGCCAGTCCTCTTCTGGCTGTGCCGGGTGGAGATTATAACAGAGCATGGCCAAGATGTTCAAATGTTCATAAATGACCAGCATGGTCGAATAATAATAAGGCAGAACAGTTGAAAAGTTGAAACTGGAGCAGCAGCACGGCCAGGTGGACTGGGGACAGCAAGCAGTCATCATGTCAGGTAGTCCTGGGGCATGGTCCTAGGGCTCAGGTCCTCCGAGAGAGAAAAAGAAAGAGAGAAGGAGAGAATTAGAGAACGCACACTTAGATTCACACAGGACACCGAATAGGACAGCAGAAGTACTCCAGATATAACAAACTGACCCTAGCCCCCCGACACATAAACTACGGCAGCATAAATACTGGAGGCTGAGACAGGAGGGGTCAGGAGACACTGTGGCCCCATCCGAGGACACCCCCGGACAGGGCCAAACAGGATATAACCCCACCCACTTTGCCAAAGCACAGCCCCCACACCACTAGAGGGATATCTTCAACCACCAACTTACCATCCTGAGACAAGGCTGAGTATAGCCCACAAAGATCTCCGCCATGGCACAACCCAAGGGGGGGCGCCAACCCAGACAGGATGACCACATCAGTGAATCAACCCACTCAGGTGAAGCACCCCTTCCAGGGACGGCATGAGAGAGCCCCAGTAAGCCAGTGACTCAGCCCCTGTAATAGGGTTAGAGGCAGAGAATCCCAGTGGAAAGAGGGGAACTGGCCAGGCACACTCAATCATATGACCCACTGAAGAGATGAGTCTTCAGTAAAGACTTAAAGGTTGAGACCGAGTTTGCGTCTCTGACACGGGTAGGCAGACCGTTCCATAAAAATGGAGCTCTATAGGAGAAAGCCCTGCCTCCAGCTGTTTGCTTAGAAATTCTAGAGACAATTAGGAGGCCTGCGTCTTGTAGGTATGTACGGCAGGACCAAATCAGAGAGATAGGTAGGAGCAAGCCCATGTAATGCTTTGTAGGTTAGCAGTAAAACCTTGAAATCAGCCTTTGCTTTGACAGGAAGCCAGTGTAGAGAGGCTAGCACTGGAGTAACATGATCATTTTTTTTTGGTTCTAGTCAGGATTCTAGCAGCCGTATTTAGCACTAACTGAAGTTTATTTAGTGCTTTATCCGGGTAGCCGGAAAGTAGAGCATTGCAGTAGTCTAACTTAGAAGTGACAAAAGCATGAATTCATTTTTCTGCATAATTTTTGGACAGAAAGTTTCAGATTTTTGCAATGTTACGTAGATGGAAAAAAGCTGTCCTTGAAATGGTCTTGAAATGTTCTTCAAAAGAGAGATCAGGGTCCAGAGTAACGCCGAGGTCCTTCACAGTTTTATTTGAGACGACTGTACAACCATTAAGATTAATTGTCAGATTCAACAGAAGATCTCTTTGTTTCTTGGGACCTAGAACAAGCATCTCTGTTTTGTCCGAGTTTAAAAGTAGAAAGTTTGCAGCCATCCACTTCCTTATGTCTGAAACACATGCTTCTAGCAAGGGCAATTTTGGGGCTTCACCATGTTTCATTGAAATGTACAGCTGTGTGTCATCCGCATAGCAGTGAAAGTTAACATTATGTTTTCGAATAACATCCCCAAGAGGTAAAATATATAGTGAAAACAATAGTGGTCCTAAAACGGAACCTTGAGGAACACCGAAATGTACAGTTGATTTGTCAGAGGACAAAACATTCACAGAGACAAATTGATATCTTGCCGACAGATAAGATCTAAACCAGGCCAGAACTTGTCCGTGTAGACCAATTTGGGTTTCCAATGTCTCCAAAAGAATGTGGTGATCGATGGTATCAAAATCAGCACTAAGGTCTAGGAGCACGAGGACAGATGCAGAGCCTCGGTCCGATGCCATTAAAATGTCATTTACCACTTCCACAAGTGCCGTCTCAGTGCTATGATGGGGTCTAAAACCAGACTGAAGCATTTCGTATACATTGTTTGTCTTCAGGAAGGCAGTGAGTTGCTGCGCAACAGCCTTTTCTAAAAATTTTGAGAGGAATGGAAGATTCGATATAGGCCGATAGTTTTTCATATTTTCTGGTTCAAGGTTTGGCTTTTTCAAGAGAGGCTTTATTACTGCCACTGTTAGTGAGTTTGGTACACATCCGGTGGATAGAGAGACGTTTATTATGTTCAACATAGGAGGGCCAAGCACAGGAAGCAGCTCTTTCAGTAGTTTAGTTGGAATAAGGTCCAGTATGCAGCTTGAAGGTTTGGAGGCCATGATTATTTTCATCATTGTTGTCAAGAGATATAGTACTAAAACACTTGAGCGTCTCTCTTGATCCTAGGTCCTGGCAGAGTTGTGCAGACTCAGGACAACTGAGCTTTGAAGGAATACGCAGATTTAAAGAGGAGTCCGTAATTTGCCTTCTAATAATCATAATCTTTTCCTCAAAGAAGTTCATGAATTTATCACTGCTAAAGTGAAAGTCATCCTCTCTTGGGGAATGCTGCTTTTTAGTTAGCTTTGTGACAGTATCAAAAAGGAATTTCGGATTGTTCTTATTTTCCTCAATTAAGTTAGAAAAATAGGATGATCGAGCAGCAGTAAGGGCTCTTCGATACTGCACGGTACTGTCTTTCAGAGCTAGTCGGAAGACTTCCAGTTTGGTGTGGCGCCATTTCCGTTCCAATTTTCTGGAAGCTTGCTTCAGAGCTCGGGTATTTTCTGTGTACCAGGGAGCTGGTTTCTTATGAGAAATGTTTTTAGTTTTTAGGGGTGCAACTGCATCTAGGGTATTGCGCAAGGTTAAATTGAGTTCCTCAGTTAGGTGGTTAACTGATTTTTGTCCTCTGGCGTCCTTGGGTATACCTGGTATACCTGGTCATAGTGCTGATTGTTCTGGTAAATGTACATCTCTCTGATATCCAATAGTTCTTCCCGTGCGTGTAATAACACTTAAGAAATTATACCACCTAAAAAAACAAAATACTGCAGGTTCCAAAGGACTTGAATCGAAGCTGCCATCTCTATCGGCACCGTCTTGCAAAAAGATTGCTTTAGCTAACAAAGCTTCTGAATCTGGGCACATTTTAGCCAGCTAAAGTAGATAGCTACTAGCTAGTGAACTATATAGGATTAGCTAGCATCAACTAACACTGCCTGTTGCATTCGCAAATGTGGGCTAGTTAGGTTAGCTAATGTTAGGTTAACTAATTAGCATGCTAACGTTATTCTAGCTAGCTAGCAAGCTAACAGTAGACTTACATTAATGTGTTTTTTTTAGGATCGACGGTGAGTTCTTGAACGCTAGTATTTCCTGAACTTCTGGTAAACATAAGACATTTCATCCGGTAGGATGAATCGTTCATTCCGAGAAAAGCAGACATTTATTTTAGATACAGCCAATGGTGTTCGTCCTCATCTGGCGGTGGTGGTAGAGCGATGTCGGACATTATTGTGCGATTTCGGACACACTTGGGCAAAGTGCTGCTGAGTGGATGACTGTTTTGCAAGTGACAGGCTCCAGGTGGATGAGGTTTACAATTTAAGACCCTTTGATTTTCCCAAACTGATGAGGATTGGATATACTCTGTATGTCTGTAGGGTTTAAACATAGGTTTTGATTCAACTCATGAATTACAATGAATGCATCTACAGTATGTTCCCCCTTTATATGTTAATGTATTCACAAGTTTAAAAAGGCAAATTATTATTAATGACTTTGTAACAGCTCCAAACAAGAAATGCTCACTGGTACCCTAGTTTATTGAAAGACCCATGAATTGTAGCAACAAGCTGTGTTGAAGCAATTTAAGTTAAGTCAGACTGCACATGTACAATTTGGTTTGGTGTTTGTAGCATAAATGGTTCAAGAGCAGTGTTGGATTCCACATGGAAGGTTGAGTGGGTGTAGGGACATTTGTGGTGGTGGTTTGGCGGGAATACAATGCTTCAAATCAAATTTTATTAGTCACATGCACCGAATACAACAGGTGTAGACCTTACAGTGAAATGCTTACTAACAAGCCCCTAACCAAAAAAGATGGATAAGAATAAAAGAGAAAAGTAACAAGTAATTAAAGAGCAGCAGTAAAAAGAACAATATATACAGGTGGGTGCCGGTACAGAGTCAATGTGCGGGGCACCAGTTAGTTGAGGTAGTATGTACATGTAGGTAGAGTTAATTAAAGTGACTATGAGTAGATGACAACAGAGAGTGGGGGTGGGGGTGGGGGGGACAATGCAAATAGTCTGGGTAGTCATTTGACTAGATGTTTTGGAGTTTTATGGCTTGGGGGTAGAAGCTGTCACGGTGTGTTTGACCATGTTAGTTTGTTGGTGATGTGGACACCAAGGAACTTGAAGCTTTCAACCTGCTCCACTGCAGCCCCGTCGACGAGAATGGGGGCATGCTCTGTCCTATTTTTCCTGTAGTCAACAATCATCTCCGTTGTCTTGATCACGTTGAGGGAGAGGTTGTTGTCCTGGCACCACACGGCCACGGCTCTGACCTCCCTATAGGCTGCCTCGTTGTTGTCGGTGATCAGGCCTACCACTGTTGTGTCATCGGCAAACTTAATGATGGTGTTGGAGTCATGCCTGGCATTGCAGTCATTAGTGAACAGGGAGTACATGACGGGGCTGAGCACGTACCCCTGAGGGGCCCCCGTGTTGAGGATCAGCGTGGCAGATGTGTTGTTACCTACCCTACCACCTGGGGGCAGCCCATCAGGAAGTCCAGGATCTAGTTGCAGAGGGAGGTGTTTAGTCCCAGGGTCCTTAGCTTATTGATGCGCTTTGTGGGCACTATGGCGTTGAACGCTGAGCTGTAGTCAATGAATAGCATTTTCACATAGGTTTTCCTTTTGTCCATGTGGGAAAGGGCAGTGTGGAGTGCAATAGAGACTGCATCATCTGTGGTTCTGTTGGGGTGGTATGCAAATTGGAATGGGTCTAGAGTTTCTGGGATGATGGTGTTGATGTGAGCCATGAACAGCCTTTAAATGCACTTCATGGCTACAGACGGGAGTGCTACGGGTCAGTAGTCATTTAGGCAGGTTACCTTAGTGTTCTTGGGCACCACCAGGGACTATGGTGGTCTGCTTAAAATATGTTGGTATTACAGACTCGGACAGGAAGAGGTTGAAAATGTCAGTGAAGACACTTGCTAGTTGGCCAGCGCATGCTTGCAGTACATGTCCTGGTGATCCGTCTGGCCCAGCGGCCTTGTGAATGTTCACCTGTCAAAAACTTTACTCACATCGGCTGCAGAGAGCGTGATCACACAGTCCTCCCGTAGAGCTGGTGCTCTCATGCATGTTTCAGTGTTATTTGCCTTGAAGCGAGCATAGAAGTAGTTTAGCTCGTCCGGTAGGGTCGTGTTACTGGGTAGCTTTCGGCTGTGCTTCCATTTGTAGTCTGTAATGGTTTGCAAGCCCTGCCATATCCGACGAGCGTCAGAGCCGGTGTAATATGACTCGATTTTGTCCTGTATTGATGCTTTACTTGTTTGATGGTTCGTCGGAGGGCATTGCGGGATTTCTTATAAGCTTCCGGGTTAGAGTCCCGCTCCTTGAAAGCGGCAGCTCTAGCCTTTAGCTCAGTGCGGATGCTGCCTGTAATCCATGGCTTCTGTCTGGGGTATGTATGTATGGTTAATGTGGGGACGACATCATCGATGCACTTATTGATGAAGCCAATGACAGATGTGGTGTAATCCTCAATGCCGTTGGAGGAATCCAGGAACATATTCCAGTCTGTGTCACGTTCTGACCTTAGTTCCTTTGTTATGTCTTTGTTTTAGTATGGTCAGGGCGTGAGTTGGGTGGGTTGTCTATGTTCTTTTTTCTATAATTTGGGATTTTCTGTGTTCGGCCTGGTATAGTTCTCAATCAGAGGCAGCTGTCAATCGTTGTCCCTGATTGAGAATCATACTTAGGTAGCCTGGTTTCACTTTTGAGTTGTGGGTGTTTATTTTCTGTTCTGTGTGTTGTTGCACCATTCAGGACTGTTCGTTTGTCGTGTATTGGTTTTGTTTCAGTATTCATTCTTTATTAAATTACAATGAATACTTACCACGCTGCACCTTGATCCTCTCTTTCTCCCGACGACAATCGTTACAGTCTGTGCTAACAAAACAGTCCTGTAGCTTAGCATCTGCTTAATCAGACCACTTTTTTATTGATCTTGTCACTGGTGCTTCCTGCTTTAATTTTTGCTTGTAAACAGGAATCATGAGGATGGAAATTATGGTCAGATTTGCTAAATGGAGGGTGCGGGAGAGCTTTGTATGCATATCTGTGTGTGGAGTATAGGTGGTCTAGAGTTCTTTTCCCTCTGGTTGCACATTTAACATGCTGATAGAAATGTTATAAAACTGATTTAAGTTTCCCTGCATTTAAGTCCCCGGCTACTAGGAGCGCCGCCTCTGTGTGAGTGTTTTCTTGTTTGCTTATGGCAGAATACAGCTCATTCAGTGCTATCTTAGTGCCAGGCTCTGACTGTGGTGGTATGTAAACAGCTACAAAGATTATAGATGAAAATTCTCTCGGTAGGTAGTGTGGTCTGCAGCTTATCATGAGAAACTCTACCCCAGGCAAGCAATAGCCCTAGACTTCCTTAGATATCATGCACCAGCTGTTGTTTACAAGAGTACATAGACTGCCGCCCCTTGTCTTACCAGACGCCGATGTTCTATCCTGTCGGAAACAGCCCAGCTGTATGTTGATATTGTCGTCGTTCAGCCTCGACTTCGTGAAGCATAAGATGTTACAGTTTTTAAATGTCCTGTTGGTCATGTAATCTTCCCAGTAAGTCATCCATTTTATTGTCCTAAGATTATATGTTTGCTAGCAGAATTGGGGGTTTATTCGATCGCATCCGACTTCTCAGAAAAAATAAGCTGCAAACAAAAAAACGGTTGGGGGCACGTAAAACGTCTGCCTTCTGTGTTGGTGATTGAAGCTTTTGGAGGTTAGACAAAACTCATGCTATGATGCTAGGTGTTCAAGTGAAGACTGGTTGAGCCTTGGACAAAAACAAATGTTGCTATTTGCATTACCAGTTTTACCACTCCATTCAAGAGCACACTATAGGCCAGGTATGGAGGTCGCATTATCAGTTTCACACCGTTTACTTCAGATATATCTTACTGGATTTGATCAAGTAACACTTTGAGATAATTCAGTAAAAACAATACTATAAGCGGACACATTTTGTTCATATTACTGCGCAGCAAGCACATTAATAACTAGTAGTAGGAACCAATATAATTCGATGTGCAAGGGTATATTGCAACATCGTTTTATCATTCCTCTTAGCAAACACTATATTTATTAAGGTAAATGTGTGTGCTTGCTAGTGTTGAAGTATTAAGGCTTGTGAAATAGTAGTATTAGTGGTAATGACGGGCAGTATGCGTAGCTAATGGTAGTTGTAGTAATGGTGGTAATAGGGTTGTCATAGGCTATGGGTTAGTTAAAGTTAGTTATTTTGGGTTGGTTTGTAGGTGTGGAGTTATTATAGTGGGAAAGTATAATAGGTTAGAGTAAGTACTATAGCATCATTAGGAATAGAATGGGTTTTTAAGCTTAATTATATTTTTAAACATTCTGAAAATTTTGTGGCAGTGACTTCAGTTTAGAATATGGAGCAAAAATTGTTTTCGCCACTGCTCTTGATCCATTTCAACAACAAAAACCACCCAATTTTGACATGTGCTGACTGACTTAATTTAGATCCTCAACACAGCTTTTTGCCACCATTCATACTTTATAAACGATAAAGCTTGTTGTATCTCCATTCATTTCGAATGTGGAATGCAAGCTTCAACATTTTAAACTGAAATCACTGCCACAGAACAATCCGACTATTATAACAAACAAAAATGGAAATCTTTAAAAACCCATTCTATTGCTAATAATGCACTAGCACTCACGCTTGCCTATTATAATTTCCCACTATAACCCACTATAATAAGTCCACACCTACAAACCACCACGAAATAACTACCTTTAAGTACTACCATTACTAGGCCTACTGCCTTCATTACCACTATCACGTACTACTATTTCACAACCATTAATACTTCAAGGCTAGCAAGCACACACATTTACCTTAGTAAACATAGTGTTTGCTAAGAGGAAGGATTAAAGGATATTGCGATATACCCTTGCACATTGAATTATATTGGTTCCTACTACTAGTTACTGGTGTGCTTGCTGTTCTTACTGAATAATCCCAAAGTTTGACTTGATTAAATCCAGTAAATTGTATCTGAAGTAAACAGTGTGAAACTGGTAATGCAACCACCATTCCTGGCCTATCGTGTGTTCTTGAATGTTGTTAAACTGGTAATGTGATGTCCATACCTGGTCAAGAATGTGTTTTTTGCATGGGGCTGTGAAACTAGTAATGCGATGTCAATGCCCGGTCAAGAATGTGTTCTTGCCTGGAACTGTGAAACTACTAATGCAGACGCTTGCGAGCAGTGTGGGTCAATGATTGAATAAAATGTATGTGTCAATTTATTTTGCAATGCTAACATGCTGACCAGACCGCTCGAGCGCCATCACGCGCGTTGTTGATTTTGTCCACCCACACCAGACGCGATCAGGACACGCAGATTGAAATATCAAAACGATCTCTGAACCAACTTTTCGATTTTCCGTGATGTGTTCTGTCGGTTCCCTTGCTAATGTTTGCTAAACCAAAGCTAGTTTGACACAATTGCAGCTACAACTAGTAATAGCCAATGTTTGTAAGAAAGTATTTCACATAGCAGGACATCTAGCTAACGTCATTCATTGTATGCACAGGTTGCGTTGGACAAAATTGATGATGGTAGTCCGACTAGCAGGGCTAGAGGGAGAGCCAGGGGGCAGAGGCAGGTGCATCGAGACAGAAATGAGGAGAGGCGTTTTGTATTATGTTGAAAAAACCTATATATTTAACAAAAATAACGTTGTTTTTTTAAATAGTTGATGCATGAACAGAATAATTGGTGGCTGAATACATAGTGACCGACTGGCTCAAATTGGTCTTATGTAGCAAAATTTGAAATTGTGTTTTTTACATTCAATAAAAGTAGAGACTCGGTGCTACAAAATGGCATATCATACACTACAGTTGAGCAACAATGGGAAAGTAATTGTGCTTTGAAAGAAGATAAACTTGTAAACTCACTTTTAAAAAAATGGCCTTTGAATGTTTTTGTACCACTACTGGAGAGCCCTTCTTTGTCTACACCCATTCAGCATCGCTCACACCATCTTAAGTTTTAGCCCCACCCATCTCTTTAAGGGTTGATCTGTTCATTCTGTACTAACAACAGCAGTCAAGCACCCAAGCTAACTTGCTAGCTTCTTCCAGACACAAATGAGAGAACAGCTCACTGAACATTACTCGCCCTAGCAGAGCTAGTTAGACTGTTATGTTATCCAGAGCGTTGGTGACTGCAACTGTGCTGTAAAATTGTACATTCCTAAATAATTCACAGCGACTGGCCGATGAGTAGGGTTGATCCGAACGTTCTGACCTCACAACTGCAGTCAAGCACCCAAGCAAATATTGGCTAGCTTGCTAGCTACTTCCAGACACAAATGAGAAAATACCCCACTCTGGCCATTTTACTCACCCTAGCAGAGCTGGTTAGGCTGTTTTCATGTTATCCAGAGCATTGGGACTGTAACTGTGCTGCTGTCAACAATTGAATAACGCATTTTTGCAGACTGTTACTGACACCGGCCATATTCAACGGGTGTTGAGCGTTCGTAAATTAATCAGTTATTCTGCGCTCTGGCATACTCAGACAAGAGTGCTTTGAAATCGGACATTACTCATGACATTACTACCCTGCATGAATCTGCAGCTAGCTAACCAACCAGGTTCAATGTTAGATAGCTAACATTAGGTTATAGCTAGCCAAGCAAATGGCTGTGAGATATGAATAATAAGATCATACACGTAACATTAGCTAGGGAGCCAACCAGCTAACATTAGTTAGCTAGGTAAACAATTACCCATAATCCCAACTCATGACGTTACTACCCTGCATGAATCTACATGTAGCTAACCAACCAGCTTCAATGTTAGCGAGCTAACATTAGGCTATAGCTATCCAAGCAAATGGCACTGAGATACAAATATTAAGCTCATACACACAAACGGAATGAGCAGCAGCTACATTTGGCTACAAGCAAATGGTATGAGCAGCAGCTACGTTTGGCTACATGCGGACCGTTGGTGGAATTCTTGCGAGAGAGTAACGGTTAATGTGATTGAACGTTAATTATTTGACTAGGCTACCTGTATTTGACATTTTGTTGTAATTTTGCTAAACACTAGATGGTTTAATTTTATTTTTGGCAGTGAAACGAGGCTACTCAGTCGAGAAAAAAACCTCACCCAAATGTATGGACCCGTTGAAAAATAAATGGACTGTTTGAAAATGTGAAGAATAAATATATATTAAAAAAAGTGAATCACATTTTGATTTGGCATACCCCCGATGTCATTGCGTGTACCCCTGGGGGTACGCATACCCCAGTTTGGGAATACCTGTCCTAGAGATTTACCGCCGGCGGAATGGTGAGCCACCACAGGTGCACCTTGGCAACTGCAGGGAGATGCCTACAGACAGAGAGAGGAAGTGTTGCGGTCAGGGACCAGACCTCTGTGTAAGCCAGCTGCCACATTTCACCCATAGATCCAACGGGATGTGTCGAGTTGTTTGGGAACTCGGCTGGGGTGTTCAGAGATTATTATTTTATGTACACCATTTATTTTCTTTTTATGTGAACGCAGCTGTAACTACTATCCACTTTTAACCAGCGATGAATTGCACTAAAGTTCGATTACTGTTAGATGACGATGACTAGTACCTTAAATCTATTGACATGGAACTGCCATGGTCTAGGGCATGCAATAAAACGGAAAAAGATACTATGTGCTCTAAAAAAGGAAAAAGCAGACATCGCGCTATTACAAGAGACACACCTCTGTGATGCTGAACATGCCAAACTCCGCAGAGCTTGGGTGTGGCAGGTGTATTTCTCATCTTTCAAATCAAACAGTAGAGGCACAGCCATACTTATCCATAAGACTAAACACTCTTCTTCCCAAAATAATAAAAGCGGACCAAACTGGATTTATTTGAGACAAGTAAACGCACAGAAGACCCCTCTCCTGCTGGTTTCACTGGATGCTGAGAAGGCGTTTGACAGGATGGAGTGGAGCTTTCTGTTTTCAGTCTTAGAAAAGTTCAATATGTGCCCGAATTTTATTAAATGGATCAAATCACTATACTCTCATCCAAATGCCATGGTGACTACTAATGGACTGAACTCTGACAGATTCCCTCTGGAACGGGGCACAAGACAAGGGTGCTCGCTGTCGCCCCTGCTCTACTTGTTGGGGGCAGAGCCTCTGGCAGAGCTGATAAGGAGCAATCCAAGTATTATGGGTGTTTCTGCAGGCGGCCTGCAGCACAAGATTTCGCTTTACCTGGATGATGTCTTGCTCTACATATCCAACCCTGAGAAATCCCTCCCTCTCATTTTAGACACAATTGCTCAGTATGGCAAGGTTTCAGGTTTTAAGATCAATTTGAACAAATCCACTGTCTGCCCTCTCAACACTCACCAGCTCTATGAAGACACTATGTCCTTTACAATGGAAAACACAGGGGTTTCAATACCTCGGGATCTTCATAACACCAGATCTTAATAGCCTTTTCAAGGAGAATTATCTTACACTCCTGGATCGAATCAAGAATGATCTCCAAACCTGGATCTCCCTCCCAATTAGCTTAGTAGGAAGAATTAATGTCATCCGTATGAACGTCCTCCCTAGACTGAACTACTTATTTCAGATGCTCCCATGCTATCTCCCAGTTTCCTTTTTCAAAACAACTAACCAAAGCATCACCAAATTTATATGGGGCAATAAAAAACCTAGGATCAAGTTTCCCACTCTATCGAAACCTGAATCTAAGGGTAGTCTTGCCCTTCCCTCCCTTCAATTGTACTACTGGTCTGCCCAAATCCGCAACATGCTAACATGGATCACAAACAGACAAGAGTCAATGTGGATTCAGATAGAAGCCCAATCCTGTGGTTCATTGCCCTTACGCTCAATTATATTCATTAATAACTTTAGTGAAGTGGGCAACATAGCCAAAACCTTTGTGATTTACAGCACCCTACTAGCGTGGAGGGACTGTAAAAAATACATGGGCATTTCCTCCCAAATATGTTCTCACTCGCCTATAGTAGGCAACCCAGACTTGCCAAAAGCCCTGAGGGATGCCAACTTTAATCTTTGGCATACTCTAGGAATCAGGACCTTTTCAGACCTATTTCATCAGAAAACCACTACACTGAAACCCTTTCAAGAGCTCTGCAGTGAATTCGATGTGCCAAGATCCCATTTAAAAAAAAATATCTTCAAATTACACATGTAATTTCCTCATTTACCTCCAAGAGGAGGTTTAGAACTCAGTTGAATGAAGTTGAAACCCTTCTTGTCACAGCACAATCCATTAAAGACAAAATATCTTACATCTATAGACTCCTTTCTGAGAAAGGAGGCTCCTCCTTTACTCCTTTGAAAATAATTTGGGAAAAGGACCTTGGTCTGACTATCAGTGATGAGTTATGGGCTGAGGTTTGCAACAGGGTATACTGCACCTCTACTAATGAAAGAATCTAACTACACATTTTTGTACACATTTTATTATACTCCTTTGAGACTCCATAGAATGAAAACAGATATGTCTCCTAACTGTAAAAGATGTACCTCTGAAAGTGGAACCTATATGCATGTATTTTGGAGCTGTAGAGAGATTGCCAGATTCTGGCAATCTATACATACTGCTGCACAGAAAATACTAGATGTACAGTTTGATATGACCCCATGTATCTATCTTCTTAATGCCCAGCAGGACTTTGTTCTTGATCCTGACAGAGAAAATTTGCTTATGACTATTACATACTTTGCTAAGAAATGTATTCTTCTGTTGTGGGCCTCTAATACCTCTCCTACATTTAAAATGTGGATTGACCAAATTGTTGACTTTCTTCCTCTTGAAAAGCTCACTTATGACCTCCACAAGAGACAGCCCAAGTTGGATAGACTCTGGTCTCTACTATTCAACTATATTTCAAACTGGACAGAGTGAACGGGGTGACTAGGGAAATGTGCAGATACATGTTGTGTAAGGTGCTGTAAAATCTAAAAACTAATTATTGGCCCGTCGTCTCAGCGAAGGCTAGAAATAGCTAATAAGAACCTTGATAGTGCTGCTGCAAGTGTTATATATGTTTTTTTTGTGTTTTTATTTTTATTTTTGAGTATGTGTGCGTATGTATATATATATATGTGTGTATGTGTGGGTATGCATGTATATATATATATATATATATATATATATATATATATATATATATATATATATATATATATATATATGCACCAAGGAAAATGAATAAATAAAATACAATAAAAACACTTATTATTTTTCTTAATCTTTTATTTTAATTGTTTGTTTTTTTCAAATGTATTATTATTATATTTTTTGACTTTTTTTTTTTTTTTTTTAAGCCTGTCACATCTGTGAATGTGGACCTGGCCTCCACAATCACTCAACCTCAACCCAATTGATATGGTTTGGGATGAGTTGGACCGCAGAGTGAAGGAAAAGCAGCCAACAAGTGCTCGGCATATGTGGGAACTCCTTCAAGACAGTTGGGAAAGCATTCCAGGTGAAGCTGGTTGAGAGAATGCCAAGAGTGTGCAAAGGCAAAGGGTGGCTACTTTGAAGAATCTCAAATATAAAATATATTTTGATTTATTTAACAATTCTTTGGTTACTACATGATTCCATATGTGTTATTTCATAGTTTTAATGTCTTCCCTATTAGTCTACAATGTATAAAATAGTAAAAATAAAGAAAAAACCCTTGAATGAGTAGGCGTGTCCAAACTTTTGACTGGTACTGTATGTCAATGCAACCCCATTGTGGTAAGAGCTATGGAAACAATGGTTAAACATTGAGATGTATTTACCTCTTGTGTCTACAGATCCTTTGTGTATGTGTCACGTTGACAGAAGTAATACCTTGCCTGTAGACTTAAGCTTTATTATGATGATAGTATTTCCATGAATGAAATTGTGTAATGAAGCATGATTTCACTTATTTTAATATAGTTATTTTGATAGAACCTCCTTGGGTAGTTGAAGTCATTACCAGGAAATTGTATTAGTATAAAATAATATAATTGAATATATAAATATATATATATATATATATATATATATATATATATACTATATATATATATATAAATACAAAAAAATGAGGTCATACAATACAGCTCAGTATTTGTATAATTTATTTTATAGTAATTTATGCTTCATCAAGGGTGCTAATAATTTTGGATGTGACTGTATGTTAAGTTTTATGTTGGACCCCAGGAAGAGTTACAGCAGTTAATGGGGATCTTAATAAACTAAATGAAACTAAACCATAATACTTCAAGACTAGGACGCATACAGCGTTTCTAGTTTCACAATGTCTTCATATAATTTATATCAGCCATGGTTGGCCTATGCAAAACTCTCTACATGACATCCACATTATTTACTTAATCTTCTTAGTTCCTGAAGGAACATGGCCTGATATCCACATTATTCCTAACAACACATTTTGGATTGCGGAGGCTAATCTCGGCACCCAGAACCAAATGTTTAGAATAACAAGAGGCCTAATCCTCCTGCATTGGAGCATACCATAGCCATTGTATGAAATTACACTTGTTGTTGTATATTGATCCACTAGGTTTACTGTTAAATTAGTCAGTAATGTGGATATCATGGAGAGAGTTTTGCATAGGCCAACCATGGCTGATATAAATAATATGAAGATAGTGAAACTAGAAAAGGACATTTCCTGCTCACACAATGGGAAATAAATATGCTATTGGTGAGCTAATATGTTGCATTTTATCAGTCCAAGCACATAGCAGTAGGCTATGGTGGCTTTTTCATGGCTAATGTCTAAATCGATAGGTGGGCTAAATCAATAGGTTAGCCAGGCTAAACAGGTATTTCTTCTCTCAAGTGTTACTGCCAACATGTGTAAAAAAATGTTTTTGTCTGGGGGTATTTTGGTCGTCATTCTGACCGTCCCATTGGTCAGAAGGCTGCGACTAGTTGAGAACTTCTCTGCATCCATACACAGAGCGATGTTTGCAAGGACTGGCCACACCTATCTTTTTAAGATTTCAAAAACAATACCTGTTAAAGTAAATATTTTTCTCAGAAAAAAATTGAGCAAACATTATAGCTCAGTGTTTGTTATTTATTTTATACAGTCTTTTTTGCTCATCTTTATCAAGGGTGCTAATACATTTCAGATGTGACTGTATTTTATGTGGATCCCAGTAAGAGTGGCTACTGCATGTGCAGCAGCTAATGGGGATCCTAGTAAACTAAACTAAATCATAATACTTCAAGACGAGCAAGCATACATATTTTGTTTAGGAAATGTCATTGTTTTAGTTTCACCATCTTCATATTATTTATATCAGCCATGGTTGGCTTATGGAAAACTCTCTCCATGATATCCACATTATTAACTTACTCCTCTTCATTCCTGGGGGAACATATGACCCCATGTATCTATCTTCTTAATGCCCAGCAGGGCCTGATATCCACATGATAATGGCATAACAACTGTTCACATTGACATGTGACTAATTTCAGCACCCAGAAACAAATGTTTAGAATAACCAGTGGTGGAAAAAGTACCCAGTTGTGATATTTGAGTAAAAGTAAAGATACCTTAATAGAAAATGAATAGTAAAGTGAAAGTCACTCAGTAGTATACTTCTTGAGTAAAAGGTTCAAAGTATTTGGTTTTTAAATATACTTTACTATCAAAAGAAAATGTAATTGCTAAAATATACTTCAGTATCAAAAGTAAAAGTATAACTATAAATGGAACCAGACAGCATAATTGTCTTGTTTTTTAAATTTACAGACATAATTTACAAACGAAGCATGTTTTTAGTGAGTCTGCCATATCAGAGGCAGTATGGGGATGAGCAGGTATCTTCTCTTGATAAGTGTGTGAATTAGACAATTTTCCTGTCCTGCTAAGCATTCAAACTGTAACCTGTACTTTTTGGTGTCAGGGAAAATATATGGAGTAAAAGTACATCATTTTCTTTAGGAATGTAGTGAAGTAAAAGTACAAGTTGTCAAAAATATCAATAGTAAAGTTGGTTAGCTAATATGTTGCATTTTATCAGTCAAAGCAGAAAGCTGTAGGCTATGGTGGCTTTTCACATGAATAATGGCTAAATTGACACGTGGACTAAATCGACAGGTTAGCCAGGCTACATAGGTATTTCTTCTCTCAGGTGTTCCGGCCAAAATAGCCTGAGGTGATTTCATCATCATTCTGACCATCCCATTGGTCGGGGGCTGTGACTAGTTGAGGACTTCAGCGGTAATTGGGAGGAAACGGGAGCTGGCTGCAGTGTTCCAAACTATTTCGAAGGGAGTGACACGGGAGGGTGCATTTGGGTATATATAGCACCGTTTGTGCAACTTTCCTGACAATCTCCCTGGACTAGGAAGAGAAGGGAGCATCACGAAGTACGGAGGAAGACTGGCTGTTTACCGAAGCTATGGCTCTCAATGTACTTTTCTTTATATTGATCACATCAGTGATTATACAAACCGCGACATCGAGCACCTTCAAAACGTAAGTACACTAAAAAACATTTGATGTAGAAAGCAGTAGATTAAACACACAATCATCTATTTTAATTTACATGTCTGGCTGGATGCAACAGATGTAGGAATTAATTATACTCTGAATTCTTCACGCTATACAGGTGTAGAATAGCCAACCTAAACGATATAAATATTTTAGTTATAAACATATTAAATATAAAACAGTATTTTCTATGCTCACTGCACTGACAACTGAAGAGACAATTGCAAGCATCTATATCTGTGAATTATACAAAAAAAGATGGTGGTAAGGCCACAGGACATCACTGTTATACATACAGTACCTCTGTCTCTGCATGTGAGGCTTTTCATTTGTTATGAGACGTGCTGGCAAATTGAACTATAGATTTTTGTGTTGAAAAATCCTACTTGTGATAGCTGTTATACAGTGCATTCAGAAAGTATTCAGACCCCTTGACTTTTAACAAATGTTAAGTTACAGCCTTATTCTAAAATTGATTTAATAAAAAATATCAATCTAGACACAGTACCCCATAAAGACACAGCAAACCCTGTTTTTGTTTTTATGTTTGCAAATGTATTAAAGAGAACGCTCACATGTTACATACAGTTGAAGTTGACATAAACCAAGTTAATGACAGCAACAAGTGTTTCAACCACTCTACATATTTCTTGTTAACAAACTATAGTTTTGGCAAGTTGGTTAGGACATCTACTTTGTGCCTGACACAAGTCATTTATCCAATTGTTTACAGA
>NW_027039835.1:63368-75425 GCF_034236695.1 Oncorhynchus nerka | reverse complement strand
TAATTCCAGTGCTTCAGAAGTTTACATACACAAAGTTGACCGCTTGGAAAATTCCAGAAAATGATGTCATGGCTTTAGAAGCTTCTGATAGGCTAATTGACATCATTTGAGTCAATTGGAGGTGTACCTGTGGATGTATTTGAAGGCCTACCTTCAAACTCTGTGCCTCTTTGCTTGACATCATGGGAAAATCAAAAGAAAACAGCCAAGACCAATAAATTGTAGACCTCCACAAGTCTGGTTTATCCTTGAGAGTAATTTCCAAATGCCTCAAGGTGCCATGTTCATCTGTACGAACAATAGTACACAAGTATAAACACCATGGGACCACACAGCTGTCATACCGCTCAGTAAGGAGACGCGTTCTGTCTCCTAGACATGACTGTATTTTGGTTTGAAAAGTGCAAATCAATCCCAGAACAGCAGCAAAATACCTTGTGAAGATGCTGGAGGAAACGGGTAAAAAAGTATATCCACAGTAAAATGAGTCCTATATCGACATAACCTGAAAGGCCGCTCAGCAAGGAAGAAGCCACTGCTCCAAAACCACCATAAAGCCAGACTACGGTTTGCAACTGCACATGGGTACAAAGATCGTACTTTTTGGAAAATGTCCTCTGGTTTGATGAAACATAAATAGAACTGTTTGGCCATAATGACCATTATGTTTGGAGGAAAAAGGGGAGGCTTGCAAGCTGAAGAACACCATTCCAACCACGAGGCATGGGGGTGGCAGCATGTTGTGGGGGTGCTTTGCTGCAGGAGGTACTGGTACACTTCACAAAATAGATGGGATCATGAGGTAGGGAAATGATGTGGATATATTGAAGCGACATCTCAAGACATCAGTTGGGAAGTTCAAGCTTGGTCGCAAATGTGTCTTCCAAATGGACAATGACCCCAAGCATACTTCCAAAGTTGTTGAAAAATGGCTTAAGGACAACAAAGTCAAGGTATTGGAGTGGCCATCACAAAGCTCTGACCTCATTTTCCTATAGAAAATTTGTTGGCAGAACTGGAAAAAGCATGTGCCAGCAAGGAGGCCTAAAACCTGACCCAGTTACACCAGCTCTGTCGGGAGGAATGGGCCAAAATTCAACCAACTTATTGTGGAAGGCTACCTAAAACGTTTGCCCCAAGTTCAACAATTGCCAGGCAATGCTACCAAATACTAATTGAGTGTATGTATACTTCTGACCCACTGGGAATGTGACGAAATAAATAAAAGCTGAAATTAATCACACTACTATTCTGACATTTCACATTCTTAAAATAAAGTGGTGATCAACTGACCTAAGACGGGGAATTTTTACTAGGATTAAATGTCAGGAATTGTGAAACTGAGTTAGACAAATGCTTTAAGATGTATGTAAACTTCTGACTTCAACGGTAAGTATTCAGACCCTGTACTCAGTACTTTGTTGAAGCACCTTTGGCCATGATTACAGCCTCATGTCTTCTTGGGTATGACACTACAAGCTTGGCATACCTGTATTTGGGGAGTTTCTCCCAGTCTTCTCTGCAGATCCTCTCAAGCTCTTTCAGGTTGGATGGGGAGCATCTCTTCACAGCTATTTTCAGGTCTTTCCTTTGATGTCGATTGGGCTCAAGTCAGGGCTCTGGCTGGGCCACTCAACTGTTCCCCGGTAGGCCGTCATTGTAAATAAGAATTTGTTCTTCACTTACATGCCTGGTTAAATTAATAAATTACTCGCAATTGCGCTCAAGTGTATCCTGTTTCCATTGATAATCCTTGATGTTTCTACAACTTGATTGGCATCTACCTGTGGTAAATTCAATTATATTGCGGTTAAACATTTATTTAAGCCATTTTAGTATAAGGCCAAAGTAAAGAAATGTGAAAAGTCAAGGCGTCTGAATACGAATGCACTGTATGTGCATCTTAGATGTTGAAACACTTCCCCCTTTTGGTCTGATTTCCTCCACTTTCCCTCTGTTTAATCATCCCCAACACATGGTTGACAGTCCATGAAAACAACTCATTGGTATCCATTCCTACACTCTCCAAAATAATCAATTGTGCCCTCCTTTGGACTGAGTGGGGCACATAGCCAGTGACAATTAAGGTCACTTTGTCCCCAACTTTAAAAAATCAGTAGGGTACAAAGGAACTAAAGAGCTGTTTGAGTACACTGCCACTTAAGTGTTATTACCACAGCTGCATTCATGCTGACTCTTTCCCCTTTTAGGATTTACTTGGTGACGGTCAGCTCAGAGGTGGTAGGAGGGACCACAGAGAAACTTTGTGCTCAGGTCCACCAAGCCACAGAGCCTCTGTTGTTGAAGGTGTCGCTGGAAATGGAGGGTGGCAGCGGCACCATTCTACTGGAGGAAGACGTAACACAGGACTTCTATCGCTGCATCTCCTTCCAGGTCAGCTGTAACTGTGCTGTGTTCAGCAGGCTACAACGTTGTGGACCGCTCTGATATAAATATTTCATGTAGAACCAACATGCCTCTCTGACATGTAAAGTATCAAGGCAGCTCTATGACATTTCTAACTGCAAGGTTCCACAATGATGTGATGCGCTATATATCAGGATCTTCTATAATACTATGGAAACTAGTACTGGTCATCCTCTACCATCATCTAAAGAACACAATTCTTACTAGACTCAAGCTAGCTATGCACATTCATTCAACACTTCATTATTTTATTCTGAGTAGTCAATCATGTTTTGTGGAATTCAACTTGGATTACAGGCTGGGTGTTGTATGGAAAATGATCCAACCTATGAAAGGCAATAGCAGTTATATTAATCATACTTTGCTATCTACCACTTAACAAAAAGCCCTCTGTTCTCAAGCTACTCAGTCAGAGAGCCATGCTTTGGTTAGGAGCTAGAGGATTGTAGAAGTTCTACCAATCTTCCGTTCTTCTGTTCTTCATATTGTAGGTACCCCCAGTGAAGGCTGACAGTGTGGCCACAGTTCTTGTCAGCATCAAGGGGAGGAAGGATGAGATGAGTAACGAGACCAAGATCCTTATCAAGCCTAAAAGATTCCTCACCATTTTCCAGACCGACAAACCAGTCTACAAACCTGGACAGACAGGTAGTTAGATACAATCTTTGATGAACACTGAAATGTCTGTGTACTTTACAGTATATTTGTGAGGCCATAAGCTTGAGGAAAGGTCATTCCTGAAATGGAGGATGGATATACTGTACACATATATAGACAAATGTTTCTACCCCTTTTCCAGTCAAGTTCCGAATCGTCTCGCTGGATGCCAGTTTCTTGTCATTCAATCAGATGGTAAGTTACTCTTTCAGTATTGTCTGGGTCAGACAGACTGTGTAGCTGGCTCGGCAAACGTGGTCAGAGTTTATTTGCTCTCTACTGTAACTCTGTAGATAAAGATGCCTGTACTGTAGAAACTATTTTGGGAAGTCGTGAAACTGATGTTTCAAACCCTTTTTTTTTTTTTTTACACGATAGTAGTTCCCTTTAGGCTTACGGTAAAAACAATTTTGGGAAATAATAAAGGCTGAGTTTTTTTGGGGCTAAATGCTGAATGTTTTTCTCTTTTCTAGTATCTAACAGTGGAGCTTCAGGTGAGACTAATTTAAAATCCATTGCAACTAAAAACCAAAGCTGTATATAAAAAAATGTTACCTGCCAATATGTACTGTGGCATGATTTATACAATGCCTAACAAAAATACCTACCTTCAACCTATTATGAATCTGTATACAGGACCCAAACTCCAACCGCATTGCTCAGTGGTTGAACCAGTCAACAGTGAGTGGAATTCTGGACCTGTCCCACCCCATGTCTGCAGAGGCAACGCAAGGAAGTTACATCATCACTGCATGGAATGAGAAGGGAGAGCAAACTTCCCAAACCTTTGACATCAAAGAATATGGTGAGGAAATTGTCATGGGATAAAAACAATCAGATTATATTGTTTTTACATGGTGATTCCATGTTTTTGGTGTAGTTTAATAGACAATGAGGAAATAACATCATGTATTTTTACAGTTTTACCCAAATATGAGGTCAAAGTCTATCTACCCCAAACAATCACTATTCTGGACAAGCAAGCAACACTGAGAGTTTGTGGAAAGTAAGTGCATAAGATGATAGACAGTAAGATGATGATGTAAACTGGGGCACTTTATGGACAGAATATTAAGCCTTAATTTGTGTGTTGCATAGACTACTTTAGAGACTGTCCCATCTTTGATACTTGCTCATGTTCAAAGCTGTTTCTACTTTTTTGCAACAGTTAATTGTCTGTCTTCTGGTGACTTTATTTGTAGATACACTTATGGAAAACCAGTGGTTGGGTCTGTCACTGCAAAAGTTTGCAGAATTGCCGTTCAATATTACTGGTTATTTGATTCTAGTAATATCTGCGAGGTGTATCTTATCAAAGTAAGTGTTTTTATTGTTACGCTGAGTTCTTTGAGGAACACTGTACAAAATGTTGGGTTTTTTGTAGCTGAGCTAAGCTGACCTACAACTACTCATTCATCCTAGACTGACAAAACTGGTTGTGCAACCCAAATGATCGACTTGACCCGGTTCCGTCTACGTGAATCTTTTGGGGACTTCGAAGTGGAGACTGAGCTGGAAGAATATGGAACTGGTAGGAGAGAACCTTATCTTGAACGTAGAGGTGTTTACATGCTGAACTGTTAACCTCTGACCCTTGCCTGTGTTCTCTCCAGGGGTCATCCTTAAAGGTAGTGGCAAGGCAAGCTTCACCAATGTCATCGTAAGTGTTCGTTTTGAGGACGTGCCCCAAGCATATAAACCAGGAATTGCATACGAGGGGAAGGTGAGGACAAACTATATTAATAAATGCCTTTTTAATAACACTGCAGAAAATGTTTTACTCAGAAAAATGGATTTGAACATGAAGTGGTGAAAAATGTTAACATGTAATTTGGAGCATCTAAACTAGGCTTTTGATGTCTTGTATGCAATGGGAATGTACATTTAGTATGTTGGATGTCTGCAGTCATCCTGTCCTGTGTTTTCAGATCAAGGTGACCGGTCCCGACTCTAGTCCCGTTCCCAATGAGCCTGTGTATCTCTTCCTACAAAACAGTGGCAAATCTGAGAACTGGACTCTCACCACAGACAGCAAGGGCATTGCTTCCTTCTCTCTAGACACTTCTCTATGGAGTTCTGATTCTGTCTCTCTGTCGGTCAGTGGTCACTCACTCATGTTTTCCTCTGAATATTTAATCATATATTATTTACTGTAAATATTCAGTTTGTTCTGACTGATCAATTTCTCCTAGTGTATTCTCCAAGGTTACTACAATAGTTTATTTTTCATTTATTTTCTGTGTTTCTTGAACCAGGCTCGTTATCAAAAGGTTGAGGAGGATTATCCGTACGAGCAGGGTGTGCGTAGACCAGAATATTCCTCGGATTACCACTTCGTAAGAGAATTTTATTCTAAGAGCAAGAGCTTTGTGAAGATAATGCAGGGCGAAGGGAAGTTCTCCTGTGAGAAGGACGGTATTGTTCTTGCTCACTACATCATCCAAGGGGTGGAGCTGAAAAAGGGACAGACGACCCTGGACTTTTTCTATCTGGTAAGATTAAAGGGATGTTTCACTCAAAATATATATTTTTTTATTGATTCCACCACAAGATTTGGGATATTTTACTTCAGTATTTGATTGTTTTGTCTGGAAATATTTTAATGGCTTGGGAAAACCATACAGTACTTGACTTCCAGTTGAATATTTCACCTTAGCTGATACACAGTAATATATCGCTTTAGTAATATATCTGATCTCCAGGTTTTGGCCAGTAACGCTCTCTGGTTATTAATGTTGATGCTGCCACCTGGCTGTCTATGTCCCAGGTTATATCTAGAGGCAGCATTCGGCAGCACGGCCGTCTTCCTGTGACCATTAAAGAAAGAAAAGGTAAATAAAGTGGTCTTGGATTCTCCCGACTGCTTCCTGACTTTCTTTAGAACTTCTCAGATCCCCACTTGATTAGAGAACATGCTAATGGCATTAAGCTGGCATGGGATAAAAAGCTGTCACGACAGGATTCAATCATCCAGATTACATCTTCAATACAAGCTCTTACTGCACAGTATATTTCAAAGTGTTCAGTGACTAGCCTTTGTCCGTATTGGTGGCTAATGGCCATCCCATTGTCCATCTCTTTCAGTTAACCAAGGGCAGCTGATGCTCTCGCTGCAGCGGATGCCTGAGCTGACCCCTTTTGCCCAGGTAGTGGTGTACACCGTGTTGCCTGATGGGGAGGCAGTAGCAGACAGCCATGACTTCCCCATTCACCTCTGCCTTAAAAACAAGGTAGGCAACTAGGCGTCTTTCACCAGCTACATGAAATGTGATCTATCGGGGCTACGTGCACTGGCTACACAGTGATAGGCTAACATGCACACCGCACAGACTGAATGGGGTAATATTAATGGAAATGAGTTGGCAGACATGGTTAGGTTTGGCTTTTTAAGCCAATAGTGGCTAACCAGGGCTGGGATGTCAATGTTGCTTTGATTAGATGGTATCTGAGAGCTTACGGTGTTTGATAGTTTGCTGTAGAACACGTGAGAATTGCATGTACTTTCAGAAGCTACTCCTAGGTGGCCTACGACCTACTGGTAGCTTGTGATCGACCTGTTGGAGACCCCTGCTCTACACAGTACTACCATTATGTTATGGGCTCTGTACCAGTATGCTACTATACTTGGAATGAACCAATGCGTTAGACATGTATGCTAGTATAGATATATTTAAACATAGCTGTGATGTCTCTTCCTTTTCTCCTCTCCAGGTGTCCCTGAAGTTCTCGTCCCTCCAGGAGTTGCCAGGGGAGAAGACTTCTCTGAGCCTCCAGGCCCACCCAGGGTCTCTGTGTTCTCTCAGGGCCATCGACCAGAGTGTGCTGCTGCTGCAGCCTGAACAGGAGCTCAGCCTAGACTCTGTACGTTCTCCATGGGACTGCATCCCAAATGGCTCCCTATGTAGTGCACTACTTTTAACCAGGGCCTCATTGTGGTCAGTGCACTATATATAGGGAATAGGGGGCCATTTGGGACAAGACACAGCCCATCACATTCACTTACTAACCATTGACTCACCACACTAAGCTGAAGCCTAACCATGATCACACACACCACCTTTGGCATTGTTTTTGTGCACCCATGTTTTTCAAGATGGGATTCGGCTCATTTTCAGCTTCCTCTAATCATGTCTAAACCACTGTCTGATAATTAAAGTTTAGAAGTTTTAACTTGTGGGACTATTTAGTTGGTTCTGTTGTACCACTAAATCGAGTGCAGATAAAGTATTGGCTATATGCATTTAACCCAGGTGTTATCCTATGCACTAACATTGTCCTAACTATGTACTGACCCTATAACCTCTGACCATGCACCGACCACGCTCTGACCATGCACCGACCACGCTCTGACCATGCACCGACCACGCTCTGATCATGCACCGACCACTCTCTGACTGTCAAGATGCTGCGGGTTATTAAGTCAGTATTACTAGAAGTATATTACTTCCCTCTCTGCAGGTCTTCAGTCAGCTGCCTGTTCAGAAGTTGTCTGGATATTCATACATGGTAGAAGACCCCTACCCATGCCTTCGATATCCTCCAAGATTTGAAGAGGCGATGTTTAGGCCCCTTCCACCTGTACCAGAGTTGGTTGTACCTGATTGGGGGAGACGCTCATTCAGGTTTGGCCCCAGCGACAACAAAAACGATGTCTACAGCATCTTTAAAGTATGAGACTCAAATAAGTTTGTCTGTTTTGAAAATGTATATGAAAGACTCAGGCTAAAATGGCGTCTTTGTAAAGTAGACACTGAATTAATTAAAAGAGAATGCTGTCTATGAATTGACTTTTCAGAAATAAGTAAAAAGATGTTTGGTTTTAAATTGATTCAACCAATACCCACATAATTGAGCAAAACTGAAATACAGGTATGATATGGCCTTTACACTGACTGTTCTATTGCTTTACTTCTCATTTTAGGAAGTTGGAATCAAGATCCTGACCAACTCTGACGTGAAAAAACCTTACGACTGCAACACATTCTTTGCAAGGAACGAAAATTTTATAATGGAAGGTATTGTATAGTCATTGAATGCTGGTCACCTCATTCTGTTTATATACTGTGTATGATAATACTGTGTTCTCAACATGGCTCATCCTAATATAGCTACTACTGTACCTTTTCCAAATTATATTCTGTCTACACACCATTTATATTCCCACTCTAATATCTACTTGGATTGTTCTTAATCTTTTATTTGTATTGTTGGAGCTAGTAATGCCAGCATTTCGCTGCACCTGACAAAACGCCTGCAAATCTGTATTTGATATGCTAATGTATAAACCTTCCTAGTCTCAACCTAATGAAGGATTTGTTTCTATTTACAGCTCGTCCCATGAACATGATGCCAAATGAGGAGAGTGCACCAACCTCTGGCGCCTCTGACAGGCCTAAGGAGACCGTCCGCACGTACTTCCCTGAGACCTGGATCTGGGACCTGGTTCCTGTGGGGTAAGCTTTCTGACAGACGCCATATTTGTAGTCCAACACACATTCCTTTCCATGGGGTGCTGGGCTGACCATGCCTACTAAAATGGCAATACTGAAACCACAGGCATGTCTTTGTCCTAGGGGTTGATTTAAAAATAATCACCTAGTCCGCTATTTTATTGACCATGTTATGTGTTCTGATGTTAATATACATTGTTTTTATTGTGCCCTTTTCACCACGACCAGACTTACAGGAAAAGTGAATGTTGAGAAGACTGTCCCAGACACCATCACTAAGTGGGCTGCAGGGGCGTTCTGTACTTCCCCAGTGGGTTTTGGCCTGGCTCCCAACACTGGCCTCACTGCCTTCCAACCCTTCTTTGTGAGCCTGACGCTGCCCTACTCTGTCATCCGGGGGGAGGTGTTCACACTCAAGGCCACAGTGTTCAACTACCTCTCCAAGTGTATCATGGTAAGCCCTCCCAGGGTTGTCTCTTTCTTTACCTCTCCAGTCCCACTTTATTTGGGTAGACCAGGGGTAGGCAACTAGATTCAGCTGCAGGCCAATTTGTGTTGGAGCAAATGGGGGGGCAGATGATGACAACGTAACAGCATCGACTCAGAGTTCCTCTGTCCAGTGTCAATTTCTCGCATTGAATAGCCTTCATCTCTCAGAACAAGAATAGACTGACGAGTTTTAGAACAAAGTCCTTTGTTTCTGCCTGTAATCAAACCCAGAAATGATACTCAAGTCTAAAGAAGGCCAGTTTTATCAGCACAACAGTTTTCCGCTGTGCTAACATAATTGCAATTAGCCTTTTAACATTCTAAACTTGGATTAGCTAACACAACCTGCCATTGGAACACAGGAGTGATGGGCTGATGTAGATATTCCATTAAAAAATCTGCCGTTTCCAGCTACAATAGTCATTTAAACATTAACAATGTCTACACTGTATTGCTGATCAATTTGATATTTTAATTGACAAAATGTGCTCTTTCAAAAACAAGGACATTTCTAAGTGACCCAACTTTTGAACGGCAGTGTACGGTACCAATCAAAAGTTTGGACACCTACTAATTCCTTTTTTATTTTTTACAAAATTGTACATTGTATAATAGTGATGACAACTCAACTATGAAATAACACATTGAGTAACAAAATGTTAAACAAATCAAAATAGATTTTGTATTTGAGATTCTTCAAAGTAGCCACCTGTTGCCTTGACAGCTTTGCACACTCTTGGCTTTCTCTCAACCAGCTTCATGAGGTAGTCACCTGGAATGCATTTCAATTACCAGGTGTGCCTTGTTAATTTGTGAAATTTCTTTCCTCTAATGCGTTTGAGCCAATCAATTGTGTTGTGGTATACAGAAGAGAGCCCTATTTGGTGAAAGACCAAGTCCATATTATGGCAAGAACAGCTCAAATAAGCAATGAGAAACAAGTGTCATTCCTTTAAGACATGAAGGTCAGTCAAAACAGAAAATGTCAAGAACTTTGAAAGTTTCTTCAAGTGCAGTTGCAAAAACGATCAAGCGCTATAACTGGCTCTCACGAGGACCGCCACAGGAAGGGAAGACCCAGACTTACCTCTGCTGCAGAAGATCAGTTTATTAGTTACCAGCCTCAGGAATTGCAGCCCAAATAAAGCTTCAGAGTTCAAGTAACAGACATCTCAACATCACCTGTTCAGAGGAGACTGCATGAATCAGGCCTTCATGGTCAAATTGCTGCAAAGAAACCACTACTAAAGGACACCAATAAGAAGAGACTTGACCAAGAAAAACACGCAATTGCTATTAGACCAGTAGAAATCTGTCCTTTGGTCGGAGTCCAAATTGGAGATGTTTGGTTCCAACCGCCATGTCTTTGTGATACGCAGAGTAGGTGAACGGATCTCCGCATGTGGTTCCCACCGTGAAGCATGGAGGTGTGATGGTGTGGGGGTGCTTTGCTGGTGACACTGTCTGTGATTTATTTACAATTTAAGGCACGCTTAACCAACATGGCTACCACAGCATTCTGCAGCGATATGCCATCCCATCTGTTTTGCACTTAGTGCAACTGGACAATGACTCAAAACATATATTTTAACAGTTATTTTTTGGTTATGTCAGTTATGATGTCGTCACTATTCTACAATGTAGAAAATATAAAGAAACCCTTGAATGGGTTATTTTTGCTCAACTTTGGGGGAACAAATCACTCACGTGCTGGTTTTGGCCCATGAGCTGCCTGTTGCCGACAATCTATAGACGCTCTGACGTTTTTGAGAAATCTAGTCAAGTTGCAATTGACCCCATGTGTTTCTCCTAGGTGAAGGTGACTCTAGCTGAGTCGAACCAGTTCAAAGCCAGGCCATGTGAAGGCTGCCAGTACACACTGTGTCTGTGTGCTGAAGAGAGCAGGACCTTCACGTGGATCCTCACCCCAACTGCTCTAGGTGAGCCATACAGTACTCTGTCAATCTATCACAAGGCTCTTGCAATAGACTCCATGTACTCCCTACACCTAGGCCCTTACCTCCTAACCCTTCAATGTTTGCAGAGCTGTAAGGTGTTAGAAATATGGTAGAAGCTCCACTACACTGCTTAGACCCATCCACACCTTTCAAATAATGAAGGGTTAGGGCCAGAGGGGTAGGGAGTGATTTGGAAGCAGTGATGCTCCTGTAAGACAGGGTTGTTGACTTCACACAGCTCTCGTTAGACTGAAATTTACGTTGTTGACGTTTATCTGATACACAAATTCTTGAATATGACATGCTCAAAGATCTCCCTCAGGGGTTATCAGAGAAATGGAGGGAGGGAACAAGGAGAGGAAATGAGGGATGGAACAAAAGAGGGAACAGTTGAGCCAGGGTACATGAGGCTGGAGGTGGAGTGGGTAAAAGGGAGCAAGCTGATGGAGGGGCAGGTTCATGTGTGACTGTGACTGGAATGTTAATGTCTCCCTGGACTGAACTATAGGGGAGGTGAGTGTGAAAGTGAGCGCCGAGGCATTGAAAACTGAGAAGCTCTGCGGCAACGAGGTGGCCACGGTGCCAGAGAAAGGACGTATTGACACCGTTGTGCAAACACTGCTGGTGGAGGTGAGTGTCTGTCCTGTATAGCAAGTCCACTGTTTTTCTCCCACATGAATTAAAGAGATCTGGGGTTTCAGTAACACTAGGGCAAGAGTGAATACAGTAGAATTTATATCCCCTGCTATTTTATGTTGCATATTTTGATGCGAGGAGACAAACATGGTTTGGTGTTTCAATCCCAAATGCAGTTAGACTCCGGCCCATGCATAATAAATTGAAAATGTGTATATTTTTAAGAAATAATTACTTGGTGCATATCTTTTACATTTTAGATTAAGCTGTATAGCTGGACCTACACAACAGACAGTCTGGGACGTAGACTTAGCTTAACATTGGTCTACGTTTCAGGTCTAAAACGCTTGATTAACTTTGATTTTGGAGTGAAATGTACCTTTAAGTGGTTACCATATAAATTCTATGGTAGAATTAACTTGTGTTGTCATCATGAGACT
>NW_027039835.1:36143-62868 GCF_034236695.1 Oncorhynchus nerka | reverse complement strand
ATTTATTTTGGTGCCGTTTCCCTTTCCCGCTATCAGGCAGAGGGAACCCAGGAGACGGTCAGCCACAACGCTCTGCTCTGCCCTGCAGGTAATCTCCTGACGTCTATCAGTCATACGTTCTCATAATTACCCCGATGATTAAGTTGACGTGCATTTGTTGTGGTTTAGATGACAGATACTTTTTAATTGGTTAAAACGGTTCTCAAGTCACTCAGTCTGTTTCGTTTATCTGTTCCGCGTCACCAGAGGGCCCAGTGGAGAAGGACATCTCTCTGAAGCTGCCTAAGGTGTTTGTGGAGGGCTCTGCCAAGGCCTCCATCTCAGTACTGGGTGAGAATTATCCATCTGTTTTGCTGAATTTTCACACCTAATTAGTTAAAGTTTTATAACATTTTCAGGATATGTTTTCCATTTTGGTGCAGATGAAGTGTAGGCAAGGATTTTTCATCCCTCTATTCATGGATGTGGATATTCCACCTGCAGATCTATGATTGCCTTAAGGTTATGGGTGAGGATCAGGATAAGCATTGGTTATTTTTATGGTTAAGGTAAGAAATGAGGCTCTGCTGGTCAACTATCCACTGCGATTGTCTCAATGGTTGGTCTCTTTCACCAGGTGACCTGATGGGTCGGGCCATGAAGAACCTGGACAGCCTGTTGCAGATGCCCTATGGCTGTGGAGAGCAGAACATGGTGCTTTTTGCTCCCAACATCTACATCCTCAACTACCTGCAAAGCACCAGGCAGCTCACCGAGGAGATCCAGACCAGGGCCACAGGCTTCCTAGACAGTGGTGAGTGAGCTGGATCCAGTTCAGTAAGGCACAACATGTGTTGCAATGAAAACCAAGCAATTATTATCAGACCTGTTCAGTTACAGCCTAAAAATTACAATCTTCTTACTGGACACAACCCTGGTGACATGGACTGCAACGGTTAATGAAATGTTTAATGGCACACGTAGCATGCCCTGGGATATGACAATATCATTTGCAGTAAGCCTTGTACTTTTTAAATAAGCTGTCTGGTCCTGTGTGCATCTCACCTCTGACTAGCAACAACCTGTTGTATATATTTGGCTCTGAACCAGTTAACGTCACCTTCCACATACAGTACAAGTCCCTAGAAGGAGTGTCTTTGTTCATTTGGCCATTTGTGTTGCAGGCTACCAGAGAGAGCTCAACTACAAGCATGACGATGGCTCCTACAGTGCCTTTGGGAAGAGCGATGAGTCTGGAAACACGTGGTCAGTTCAATTGTCCACAGTCCTAATACCTTCTCTTACATTATTCCTCAATTTACTTCTCTTTTTTTAAGTCATGAAAATGACATTAGATTATAGGGGGTTGCAGTATGTTATCAAGGTAAGAATGTGATGGTCTCAAATCCATACTAGTATGTGCTATCGCAAATATAGTTGGCTTCAGCACACACAGTATGGCTACTAGCTTCTGTTATCTAGAGTCTATGATTCATAGTTTAGGCAAGGCTCATGACATCTGACCCGTGTCCAATCAGGCTCACCTCCTTTGTGCTGAAGTCCTTTGGAGGGGCCAAGCCCTACATCTTTGTGGACCCCGCCCACATTGCCCAGGCCAAGGCCTGGTTGGCCAGTCACCAGCAGACGGATGGCTGCATTGCGCCAGTGGGGAAACGCTTTCGTATCGGCATGAAGGTAAAGAGGAGTCAGAGCTCAGTGGGTAATAAGAGGAGTATTATACTGCTGCCAGCAAATGTGAGAAGGTAACGTTATGGGCAGAGATTCAGCAGGAGGTTCTGGTGCAAGTGTCCCCTTCTATTTAGAGTGCAATGGTGGAGTCTGCATAAAATCCTAGACGACTAACAAACAAAAGACTTGATAATAATTCTTAGTCTAACATCAAATATGAATACTTTACATACTTCATATTGCACTGACTTGTAGCAAAATGTACTGTTCAGGAGGACCTTAGGACCCCACGTGTGCCCCAAAGGAGCACATACTGAGCACAAGAATCCCAAGCATGTTTTAGCCGGTCCTGAGAACACACCACCTCCCTAAAGGGACCTCAGTCTGACTAGTCCCAACAGCATTTGTGCATCTCTAAAACAGTACACAGTTTTTTTGCCCCCTGTTTTTTATCTTTGTGTACCATTATGTGAATGTTTTAAACATTGTTTTTACCTGATATCAGTTGATATCAATGTGACTTTGAAACTAACACCTTGGAGTACTGTATGAAGTTTACTGGCATCCTTTGTTGTCATAGGGAGGTATTGGGGATCAAGTGTCGCTCACTGCCTACATCACCGCTGCACTGCTGGAGCTGGATGGCAACACTTCTGTGAGTTATCACCTCTTTCATATCCAAGTATTTTTTAAAAATCATATTGATTAACAAGGCCACATTTGGTTCTTTTATCAAACCATGAACGGCCCTAGTGGATATTTCTGCTTAGCCGCCCAACTACTTCACACAATTCTAAATAAGACGATATCACCCACACAATGCCTCACTTGCCATATATTCTAATTTGTTAAACATCCCAATATACAGTTCCATCTGGAAAAGTATTCAGAATTTTGTTACATTAGCCTTAACATTTTTTAAATCCTCAGCGATCTACACAAAATACACTATAATAACAAAGCGAAAACTGGTTTGTAGAAATGTTTGCAAATGTATTGAAAATAAAAAAACAGATTCCTTATTTACACAAGTATTCAGATCTTCTGCAATGAGACTTGAGATTGAGCTCAGGTGCATCCTGTTTCCATTGATCATTCTTGAGGTGTTTATACAAGTTGATTGGAGTCCACTTGTGGTAAATTCAATTGATTGGACTTGATTTGGAAAGGTGCACACCTGTGTTGTGTGTATATATATATATATATATGTCCCACAGTTGACCGTGCATGCCAGAGCAAAAACCAAGCCGTGAGGTTGAAGGAATTGTCCATTGAGCTATGAGACAGATTGTGTCGAGGCACAGATCTGGGGAAGGGTACCAACACATTTCTGTAGCATTGAAGGTCCCCAAGAACAGTGGCTGCCATCATTCTTAAATTGAAAAAGTTCGGAACCACAAAGACTCTTCCTAGAGCTGGCAGCCTAGCCAAACTGAGAAATCGGGGGAGAAGGGCCTTGGTCAGAGGTGACCAAGAACCTGACGGTCAGTCTGACAGATTCCTGGAATTCCTCTGTGGAGATGGGAGAACCTTCCAGAAGGACAACCATCTCTGCAGCACTCCACCAATCAGGCCTTTAAGGTAGAGTGTCCAGATGGAAGCCACTCCTCAGTAAAAGGCAGATAACAGCCCACTTGGGGTTTGCGAAAAGACTCTCAGACCATGAGAAACAAGATTGTCTGGTCTGATTGAACTCTTTGGCCTGAATGCGAAGGGCCACGTCTGGAGGAAACCTGGCAATATCTCTACGGTGAAGCATGGTGGTGGCAGCATGCTGTGGGGGTGTTTTTCAGTAGCAGGGACTGGGAGACTAGTCAGGATCAAGGCAAAGATGAACGGAGCAAAGTACAGAGGTCCTTGATAACCTGCTCCAGAGTGCTCAGGACCTCCGACTGTTTTGCCTCTGGAGAGACCTGAAAATAGCTGTGCAGCAACACTCCCCAACCAACCTGACAGAGCTTGAGAGGATCTGCAGAGAAGAATGGGAGAAAATCCATATGTTTTTGTCCAATTCTTCTCTGCAGAGCCTCTCAAGCTCACTGTACACAGTATATTCACTAGTTAATTTATTTATATTGCTAACATTATTCAGTACTCATACCCGTATTAAAAACGTGATAAAAGGGCTGTGTTGTATTCATTAGGGAGCGCAATGGACAACCCATTTCTATTGGTCCAGATATTCCCTCATTTCAATCAGTGTTCCTCTGTTTGGTGTCTAATAAACACAATCCTGTTGTCTGTGGGTGTGTCAGGACCCCATGGTGGAGAAGAGTCTGATGTGTCTGAAGGCAGCAGTGTCTGACAAGCTGGAGAACACCTACACCATAGCCCTGCTATCTTACACCTTCACCCTGGCCCAAAACCAGGACATGAGGGCCAAGCTCATCACCCACCTGGACAAGATAGCTGCTACCTCCGGTATGTCTTGTCTCTTTGTGAAAATGTGTCTCTACCTTTTCTGACTGATGGGAAACTGACAATGAAAATTCCCACAGGTGGCAATCGTCACTGGGAGAGAGCAGAGGCTTCTGGGACGAAGACAGACTTTCTGGAGGTGAAGATGACATCCTATGTGCTGCTGGCGCTGCTCTCCGGTCCCACCATGCCAGGCTTTGGGCTGGACTACTCCACTGGCATCGTCCGCTGGCTGGCCCAGCAGCAGAACCCCTATGGGGGATTCGCCTCCACACAGGTACTTTATTGGTCTGGTAGACATTTATTCACTCTAGCAACTCCTCTGCCCATAGATCCTACTGTTAGTACATGGCCAAACATGGATCACACCATCCTTATTTGTATATGAAATGTAGCAAATTGGACATTTGTATTAACCACTTAAGCCTAGGGCTGTATACTGACCCCCTTTGGAGAAAGTGCTAATATATGCATATAAAAATTATTATTGAATAGAAAACACTCTAAAGTTTCTAAAACCGTTTAAATTATGTCTGTATGTAAAGCAGAACTCTCAGGGCAGCCTTTCTCCCAAACTCTCTCTTGTGAAGAGAGAAGTTGGGTCAACTTTGACGTCATCGCCCCCACCCTTCCCAGGCAGCTACCGATCCAGGAACAGTCTCTATCTGTTCAGCGCGATGCCTGCTTTCAAATGGCACGTTCATTGTGAGAATCCCACGAGCCCTACACGTTTGGCGGGCGAAATTGCTCGTGTCCCTCTGAAAAACATGCACTCTATTGCGCACGGCCGATTTGGAGTACGTTCTTTTCCATGATCCAGCATTTGAAGCCGGTTTGTCTGTTCGCGCTGTTCTTTGTTCTACATGCTAAAAACATCATAAAGCTCGATTTTGCACATCGTTTGACCAGTTTAGTCGACATATAATATGTAAATTGGAAGTTTTGATGCGCGAGAGTGCTGGACCAGAAGTCATTTTTGATGCATTTCAGCTGAAGCTGTTAGCATATGCTAATACAGGGACACACAACGTGAAACCAAACGATTTATTGGGTAAGTATGACTCCTTCTACGTCTTCTGATGGAAGAACATCAAAGGTAAGGGAATATTTATGTGGTTATTTTGGGTTTCTGTGGACTCCAAACGTAGAGGAGACATACTGCTAATATCTGCGCGCCGTCTCATTGTATAGCCCAGTGAACGATGTCTGTAACGTTAAAAATAAATGTAATACAGCGGTTGCATTAAGAAGAAGTGTATCTTTGTAAATATATGTAGAACATGTATATTTAGTCATGTTTATTGCTTGTTATCTGACGTTATCTGTCGGAGCTATCATCATTTCTCCGGACATTTGAGTAGCATTTTTTGAAATGTCGTCATTGTAAACAGAGATTTATGGATATAAATGGCATATTATTGAAAAAAAAAAATGTACTGTGTAACATGTAATATTACTGTCATCTGATGAAGATTTTCAAAAGGTTAGTGAATTATTTATTTTTTAATCCTACTTTTAAATTTTATTTTTTCTGGGACAAAATGGCACGCCGCTTGTCTTTTGTTTCGGTGGTGATCTAATATAAATATGTGCTATGTTTTCGCCGTAAAACATTTTAGAAATCTGACTTGCTGTGTAGATTAACAAGATGTTTATCTTTCATTTGAGCTATTGGACTTGTTAATGTGTGGAGGTTAAATATTTCTAGGAATATTTTTTTGCATTTTGCGTTATGGTAATGAGCTTGAGCCGTAGTCACGATCCCGGATCCGGGATGGGGAGTTCTAAGAGGTTTTAAAGCCTTTACAATAATTTCACAACACATGGATTTCCTTGAATTGTTGTGCTGAATTTGATCCCCCCCCCCTCTGTCACCAGGACACAGTGGTAGCACTGCAGGCCCTGGCAAAGTATGGTGCTGCCACCTTCAGTCCAGAGGGTGCCAGTACAGTCAGTGTGAGCTCGGCCGGAGGCCTGAAGATGAAGTTTACTGTGAATCAGAACAACAGGCTGCTCTATCAGGAGGAGCAGCTGAGGGAGGTCCCTGGGGACTACAACATCAAGGCACAGGGCAAGAGCTGCGTGTTTGTGCAGGTCAGGCTCCAGTCGTTTTCCCCTTTGCTGCCTCTCAGTACTGCATGTACTGAGTATCTGGTTTGTGTTCAGTAGAGCACACTGTTGCACAAAAACTAATGTTTCAACCCTAGAATTTCAGCATTAATGGAAATGCATGTGTGCTACTGTTCATTGAAATGTGTATGTTGATTTCCTGCATCTCAGTAATATCGTCTGTCTTTTCAGATCGCCATGCACTACAATATTCCCCCTCCTCCTGACTTCTCTGCTTTCAACATCTCAACAGAGACGCTTGGGAAATGTGACGGCACCAAGAAATCTCTGATCGTGTCTGTGGCTGTCAGGTACAGTGGTATTCCTTTTACCCTTGAAATAGCAGCTGAAAATAATGACTGAACCACCAGTGTGTAGATGCATATTAAAATGCGTGTTTAAAGCTGCACTAACTTTTTCAGCGACCTGACCAAATTCATGTAGAAATTAGTTATAGATCTGTCGTTCTCATTGACAGCAAGTCGAAGAAGTGCTAGATCTGTTCTGTGCTTCCCATTAAGTATCGTTTTCATCTTTTACTTTCGGTTTTGAACGGCATAAAATAAAACCTGTTTGGTTACTGAAAATATATTTCAAAGCGGTTTAGATGGTCCAATGATTTTCTTGTTTTGTCACTAACTTTGCTAAAATTCTACTAGTTAGCTTAAGCTATCAGGAAATGGCAGAGCGATTCCTGCATATTTGCACCTTTAAGATAATATCCATCCTTCATCTGACTCTGTGTGACTGACAGGTACAACGGTCAGCGAGAGGAGACCAACATGGTGATCATCAATGTCAAGCTTCTCTCCGGCTTCGTCCTGGACAAGTCCTCCCTCGGGCCTGTGAGTCAATAAGAGAACCTCAGTTGAGGGGAACACCCTTTAATCAGGGCCAGGAGTTTTACCAGTTTAGGGAACACTCCTGGCCCTAAGTATATCCCCTTGAGGATTAGTTGATGTATAACATGATAATGGTGTCTGTAATTGTAATGCCTGTATTTGTCCTTCGAACGTATCAGTTGAACTGTCTGACACGATCTTATCCTGTTCTGTTCTTCCAGTTGAAAAATGACCCCACTGTCAAACGTGTTGACCTGGAGGAAGGACATGTCATCATCTACCTAGATGGGGTAGGAACATGAATAATGAATGTTGCATCTAAACGGGGCTGTCTTTATCGGTTACAGAACCTAGTTGGATGTGGTCTCATTTGCATCTACACACTGGATTTAACCTGTTGCGACGAGCAATCCCGTATCCGGGATCGTAATTATAGCCTCAAGCTCATTACCATAACGCAACGTTAACTATTCATGAAAATCGCAAATGAAATAAATATATTGGCTCTCAAGCTTAGCCTTTTGTTAACAACACTGTCATCTCAGATTTTCAAAATATGCTTTTCAACCATAGCAAAACAAGCATTTGTGTAAGAGTATTGATAGCTAGCATAGCATCAAGCCTAGCATTCAGCAGGCAACATTTTCACAAAAACAAGAAAAGCATTCAAATAAAATAATTTACCTTTGAAGAACTTCGGATGTTTTCAATTAGGAGACTCTCAGTTAGATAGCAAATGTTCAGTTTTTCCAAAAGGATTATTTGTGTAGGAGAAATCGCTCCGTTTTGTTCATCACGTTTGGCTAAGAAAAAAAACAGAAAATTCAGTCATCAAAACGCCGAACTTTTTTCCAAATTAACTACATAATATCGACAAACATGGCAAACGTTGTTTAGAATCAATCCTCAAGGTTTTTCACATATCTATTCGATGATATATCATTCGTGGCAGTTTGGTTTCTCCTCTGAATCACATGGGAAAAATACATGTAGCTGGAGATTACGCACCAATTTTGACAGAGGACACCAGGCGGACACCTGGTAAATGTAGTCTCTTATGGTCAATCTTCCAATGATATGCCTACAAATAGGTCACAATGCTGCAGACACCTTGGGGAAACGACAGAAAGTGTAGGCTCGTTCCTGGCGCATTCACAGCCATATAAGGAGACATTGGAACACAGCGCCTCAAATCTGGCTCACTTCCTGTTTGAAGTTTAATCTTGGTTTCGCCTGTAGCATTAGTTCTGTGGCACTCACAGACAATATCTTTGCAGTTTTGGAAACGTCAGAGTGTTTTCTTTCCAAAGCTGTCAATTATATGCATAGTCGAGCATCTTTTCGTGACAAAATATCTTAAAACGGGAACGTTTTTCATCCAAAAATGAAATACTGCCCCAGAGGTTCAAGAGGTTAACTTGAACCATAACAAAGTAAGACTGTAGTGGAGGTTTTATACAGTAACACTATTTTAATCTATAACATTGAACTGCAATGTCAAATGTATTATTCCTTTTCTTCCAGCTCAAGCAGAAGGAAACTAAGACGTACAGCCTGGCCATAGAGGAGGATGTGCCTGTGAGGAATCTGAAACCAGCTGTGGTGAAAGTGTATGACTACTACCAGACAAGTAAGAATTCCATCTAACACAGTGAAATGTGTAGGGTTGCCAAGAACTTTAAATAAATGACGTGGTTTTCCCAAATTCCCGACTGGAGGATTCACAGAAAAGGGAGAATAAGCAGGATATCATTATCCTCCAATCAGGATTTATGGAATACCAGGGTATTTAAGTTTCCTGTAATTCTGCAACCTTAAGTGATTTAATTCGCAGAAAACATTGTGCTCCCCAAGGGTTATCATAAACTGATACTCTTTCTCAAATGGAAAAAGATTAACACTCAACTAGATATTAGACCGTGTGACAAACCCATTCCAGAGGGCCGAGTGGGAGTTTTTGCTCCGTCCTTGTAACTGTTTGAATTAAGGTGACCTATTTATTTGCAGCAACGACCTGGTGAATAGTTCCAGGGGAGAGGAGGGGATGAAATTAGTAAGGAAGTCCCCTCACCTGGTTGTCTACGACTTAATTGAGAGAGAAACTAAATCCAGCAGATGAGGCCCTCCATTAAATGAGTGACACCCCTTGGATTAGACCATAAGTGTCAACTTGTTAGCTTTTACTAGAAATGCACTGTGATGTAATATAAACTCAGCAAAAAAAATGTCCTCACTGTCAACTGCATTTGTTTTCAGTAAACTTAGTTGTTTAAATATTTGTATGAACATGTTACTCCACCAAGGCACCTGCAAGTTCCCGGACACTTCTGGTGGGAATGGCCCTCGCCCTCCGATCCAACAGGTCCCAGACGTGCTCAATAGGATTGAGATCCGGGCTCTTCACTGGCCATGGCATAACACGCACAGAACGAGCAGTATGGCTGGTGGTATTGTCATGCTAAGATGAGCCTGCAGGAAGGGTACCACATGAGGGAGGATGTCTTCCCTGTAACGCACAGCGTTGTTGAGAGAGCTTGTCATTGAACTTGATCCTGCGCAAGAGTACAGGTCTCGGCGTAATGCTCCTTCTTTTGACAATAAACGCGAATCTGACCATCACCCCTGGTGAGACAGAACCGCTACTCGTCAGTGAAGAGCACTTTTTGCTTGTCCTGGCTGGTCCAGCGATGGTTTGCGCCCATAGGCGACGTTGTTGCCGGTGATGTCTGACGACCTGCCTTAACAGGCCTACAAGACTTCAGTCCAGCCTATTGCGGACAGTCTGAGCACTGATGGAGGGATTGTGCGTTCCTGATGTAACTTGGGCAGTTGTTGCCATACCGATCCTGTGCAGGTGTTACACGTGGTCTGCCACTACGAGGATGATTAGCTGTCCATCCTGTCTTAGGCGTCTCACAGTACGGACATTGCAATTTATTGCCTTGGCCACATCTGCAGTCCTCATGCCTCCGGCGCATTCACGCTGTCTGTAAGCTGTTAGTGTATTAACGACCATTCCAGAAGCATAGGAAAGTGTTAACTCTTACTAATCTTTGAGAAACAAAGGGACGCTTTTTTAAAATTGTCTAATCGAATACCAGTTTCCAAACCACTCCATTCTCTGAAATATTTGCTACTGGCATACGTGTCAAGGTTACGTACATAACTCCGGTTTATTGAAAGGAAACAAGACATCACCAGTATGGGCCACTTTGTTCACCCCTGCTGTGGGAATTAATTATCATTATAAATGAACTGACCTCTGCTTTCCTCTTTTCTGTTCTCAGGTGATGAAGCTGTGAGTGAATACAGCTCCCCGTGTGCAGAGTAGGTACATAAAACTACATTTCTAAAATGACAAATTTCAGTTTGTAAAATTAAAGTATCTACATTTGTCAGTTAAGCTGTTTTTTTTATAGGGAGTAAAATCCTAGGCAAAGCAGGGAACATTCTATTGATTGTCATTTTCACAGGTGATCGTCAATGAAGTGTGACAGACAGCCGATCAAGCTGACTGGACCTGGGCTCAGCCACTTGCTTTCCTATTTAGGAAGCATGTTTTTTTTTTTTAGGCAGAGCTCATAAAATGGAGGGGTTCTATTTGGTGCTTACAGTTCCTGGTTACACATTGACCAACTTGTCATTTGTTTAACATTAAGTGAACACAATTGAAAAGCTGGGCTTTTACCTCAACTTCTGTTGTAATCCTGCTAAAGTGATTGTAGTGTTTCTACTGCAAATTGAAATGTTAATAAAACCATGCTATGGATTCAAAACAAATGTTACAGAGTCTGGTTTAATAGATCTGAATTGAGAATCCATACATGAAAGTGTACAGTCAACATATGGTGTGTCAGATGTGAGGTATACTGTTAACTGAAGTGTCTTGGCCATTAGACTTCTTTTGAAATGTATGTCTGTACAATACTGGTTGAATGAGTGACATTTTACAGTATAAAACCTTTTTCTAACACTGAACATTTGGTTATACCCATTTCGGTGTGGGGAAAATATATCAAGGTCTTTTCTCACACTTGAGTGACATGGTTAACCTGCCTGAGGTACTATAAACCTAAACACATTAAGAATCCTTTACAATGTCAAGCTACCAGATCATGACATTCTAAAGAAGGATGCAATTTGACCTGGCGCCACCACCTATCCAATCAGCTCTACAGGGGGGCTGGAACTTACTGTTCAGTGACAATAACCGACTAGGATTATGACCTCAAGGCACAGAATGATTAGCATTATTGTACTGTTTGGTCTCAGTGGAATGGCTGTCATCAGGACTTGGCAACATTAGTGGAATCTAGTTCAGCAGTAAGCCGATGGCTCAACAGTTCGTCTTCCTCACTGGTTTCATTTAGGTTTATTCTCCACTATAAAAAAAAGAACTTAGACACGGATACACAAAGTAGGTCTCGCAAGCAAGAGCCTGTAACACCCAATTTGGCAAAAATAAAGGCTTTTGAGCGGAAAGTCTGACATTGGTTATATAGTGTCTTTTTCAATCTGCGGGCAGAAGCAAGTAGAAAAACGTCTATTGTAAAGTGATTTAAAAATAGATACAATGAACTTAACAAAAGGCAATTTCCCAATACTGGGAGGGATAAGGCCTGAGTCTATTGAAGTGTCCCAGCAGTCTCCTTGTGGCTTCTACTTCCGGGTTGGAGCGAGCCGGTCGCATCCGCGCTTCGGTCTGCAGGTTGTATAACTTTTTCATTACATTTCATTACATTTCATTATAGTACAACGGTCTGATTTGTCTAATCTTAGCAATTTCTTCTTAGCTAGCTACATAGTCGTCGTTGTATCAAAGATAATTGCGTAATTATCGTATTTCGTCGTCCTCCTATCTGCCCAACACGTTCACCGTCTACCGTAGCACTGTAGTAACTATCACACTCAACTGAACGACTTGATTAGTGTAGTATTAGCTAGCTACATAGTTGTCTTTGCTGTCTTCGTATCCAAGATAATTGTGTAGTTAGAGTGTGTAGTCTTAGAGTGATTATCTTAATTTACCGAGGTTAGCTAGCCAGCTATTTTGTCGTCCTTAACGTAGGAGACACTCCTAGCTAGCCAATAGCCAGCCAACGTCTACTGATTAGAACTTTCGCATTCCGGTCGCATTCCGCTTCGCTCCACAGGTAGTATCACATTTTCATTTCATTTCATTACAGTCCCAACGGTGTGATTTGTTTGATCGTAGCTAGCTACATAGCTAGCTACATAGCCGTCTTTGTTTCAAAGATAATTGTGTAGTCTAGAGCGATTTTCTAGGTTAGCTAGCCAGCTTTGTCGTTCTCCTAACGCAACGTAACGTAACCAACACTGCTAGCTAGCCAGCTAGCCCCCGAAAAGCAGCATTGTAGAAACTTCACACTCAACGGAACGACTTGATTAGGGTAGTGTCAACAACGCAGCTAGCCTACCTCAGCAGTACTGTATCATTTTAATCATTTTAGTCAAGTAGATTCTTGCTACGTAAGCTTAACTTTCTGAACATTCGAGACGTGTAGTCCACTTGTCATTCCAATCTCCTCTGCATTAGCGTAGCCTCTTCTCTAGCCTGTCAACTATGTGTCTGTCTATCCCTGTTCTCTCCTCTCTGCACAGACCATACAAACGCTCCACACCGCATGGCCGCGGCCACCTTAATCTGGTGGTCCCAGCACGCACGACCCACGTGGAGTTCCAGGTCTCCGGTAGCCTCTGGAACTGCCGATCTGCGGCCAACAAGGCAGAGTTCATCTCAGCCTATGCCTCCCTCCAGTCCCTCGACTTCTTGGCTCTGACGGAAACATGGATCACCACAGACAACACCGCTACTCCTACTGCTCTCTCTTCGTCCGCCCACGTGCTCTCGCACACCCCGAGAGCTTCTGGTCAGCGGGGTGGTGGCACCGGGATCCTCATCTCTCCCAAGTGGTCATTCTCTCTTTCTCCCCTTACCCATCTGTCTATCGCCTCCTTTGAATTCCATGCTGTCACAGTTACCAGCCCTTTCAAGCTTAACATCCTTATCATTTATCGCCCTCCAGGTTCCCTCGGAGAGTTCATCAATGAGCTTGATGCCTTGATAAGCTCCTTTCCTGAGGACGGCTCACCTCTCACAGTTCTGGGCGACTTTAACCTCCCCACGTCTACCTTTGACTCATTCCTCTCTGCCTCCTTCTTTCCACTCCTCTCCTCTTTTGACCTCACCTTCCCCCCCTACTCACAAGGCAGGCAATACGCTCGACCTCATCTTTACTAGATGCTGTTCCTCCACTAACCTCATTGCAACTCCCCTCCAAGTCTCCGACCACTACCTTGTATCCTTTTCCCTCTCGCTCTCATCCAACACTTCCCACACTGCCCCTACTCGGATGGTATCGCGCCGTCCCAACCTTCGCTCTCTCTCCCCCGCTACTCTCTCCTCTTCCATCCTATCATCTCTTCCCTCTGCTCAAACCTTCTCCAACCTATCTCCTGATTCTGCCTCCTCAACCCTCCTCTCCTCCCTTTCTGCATCCTTTGACTCTCTATGTCCCCTATCCTCCAGGCCGGCTCGGTCCTCCCCTCCCGCTCCGTGGCTCGACGACTCATTGCGAGCTCACAGAACAGGGCTCCGGGCAGCCGAGCGGAAATGGAGGAAAACTCGCCTCCCTGCGGACCTGGCATCCTTTCACTCCCTCCTCTCTACATTTTCCTCCTCTGTCTCTGCTGCTAAAGCCACTTTCTACCACTCTAAATTCTTTCTTTTCTCTCCAAAACTCTTGAACGTGCCGTCCTTGGCCAGCTCTCCCGCTATCTCTCTTAGAATGACCTTCTTGATCCAAATCAGTCAGGTTTCAAGACTAGTCATTCAACTGAGACTGCTCTTCTCTGTATCACGGAGGCGCTCCGCACTGCTAAAGCTAACTCTCTCTCCTCTGCTCTCATCCTTCTAGACCTATCGGCTGCCTTCGATACTGTGAACCATCAGATCCTCCTCTCCACCCTCTCCGAGTTGGGCATCTCCGGCGCGGCCCACGCTTGGATTGCGTCCTACCTGACAGGTCGCTCCTACCAGGTGGCGTGGCGAGAATCCGTCTCCTCACTACGTGCTCTCACCACTGGTGTCCCCCAGGGCTCTGTTCTAGGCCCTCTCCTATTCTCGCTATACACCAAGTCACTTGGCTCTGTCATAACCTCACATGGTCTCTCCTATCATTGCTATGCAGACGACACACAATTAATCTTCTCCTTTCCCCCTTCTGACGACCAGGTGGCGAATCGCATCTCTGCATGTCTGGCAGACATATCAGTGTGGATGACGGATCATCACCTCAAGCTGAACCTCGGCAAGACGGAGCTGCTCTTCCTCCCGGGGAAGGACTGCCCGTTCCATGATCTCGCCATCACGGTTGACAACTCCATTGTGTCCTCCTCCCAGAGCGCTAAGAACCTTGGCGTGATCCTGGACAACACCCTGTCGTTCTCAAATAACATCAAGGCGGTGGCCCGTTCCTGTAGGTTCATGCTCTACAACATCCGCAGAGTACGACCCTGCCTCACACAGGAAGCGGCGCAGGTCCTAATCCAGGCACTTGTCATCTCCCGTCTGGATTACTGCAACTCGTTGTTGGCTGGGCTCCCTGCCTGTGCCATTAAACCCCTACAACTCATCCAGAACGCCGCAGCCCGTCTGGTGTTCAACCTTCCCAAGTTCTCTCACGTCACCCCGCTCCTCCGCTCTCTCCACTGGCTTCCAGTTGAAGCTCGCATCCGCTACAAGACCATGGTGCTTGCCTACGGAGCTGTGAGGGGAACGGCACCTCAGTACCTCCAGGCTCTGATCAGGCCCTACACCCAAACAAGGGCACTGCGTTCATCCACCTCTGGCCTGCTCGCCTCCCTACCACTGAGGAAGTACAGTTCCCGCTCAGCCCAGTCAAAACTGTTCGCTGCTCTGGCCCCCAATGGTGGAACAAACTCCCTCACGACGCCAGGACAGCGGAGTCAATCACCACCTTCCGGAGACACCTGAAACCCCACCTCTTTAAGGAATACCTAGGATAGGATAAAGTAATCCTTCTCACCCCCCCCCGCCTTAAAAGACCTAGATGCACTATTGTAAAGTGGCTGTTCCACTGGATGTCATAAGGTGAAAGCACCAATTTGTAAGTCTGCTAAATGACTTAAATGTAAATGTAATGTTAAATGTGATCGTTTCACTGCTAGGCCACCGTACACAAGTCTCCTCTTAGTTCATGAACTGCGTGTAGCCCTCTGCTCCAGTTACTATAACATCCATCCATATCCTCATGGCCTCCGGGGCAGAGGCCACCATGTAGTAGAGTCTGTCGTGAGTCTTCACACAAAGGTCAACGAGGGATTGGGGCTCTGGGATTGCAGGGGAGAGAGAGGTCAAAAGGTTAGTAATGTGGAGATGACTTGGTCATTTAATGACTCGGTTAGAGCGTTGGACTAAACTGAAAAGTTGCAGGTACAAATCTGTTCTGCCCCTGAACAGGCAGTTAACTAGGCAAGTCGGTTAAGAACAGTAGTATGCCAACAGTATGCCAACAGTCACACTACTGAACCTGTTTAATAAGAATTCAGCCTTACGCTGCTCCACCACACACGCGCCTCTCTTCGAAACTAAGGCAGGAGCTCAGAAAAGTGCTGAAGGGGAGTCAAAACAGGATGCAGGACAGTCCACATACCGTAAGACACCCAATGCACATTTTACAGTTGCACACATGCACTTAGAGTTCATAAGCTATATACACACACCTGGATAATCCACCCATATTTGGTCTGTTTTAATTGAAGGGACAGATTCAAACAACCAATTCCACAGAGGAAGGGAATTATCACCAAGGCTTGCTTTGGCAAACAACTCCAATGCAGGAACTAAAGACGAATGTGAGGCTCCAGAGGTGCGCTGTTCTGTAATGGCTGTGGGTTTTCATTCAGTCTTGTATTAAACATGCATGATCACACCCCTGGTGGGTATTCAATGGAATATGTAGAGGTGACACAAATCCTTATTCCACATGATACACTTCTGTGTAAACAACCAAACACGCACTTGGGTAAAGAGGGCAGAGAACAAGCAATGGGTGAGTTCACTGAGACAAGTGGTACATTGGTCAAATTGAGGTTGAAAAATATTTTCTGTGAAACCAGTCAGTAAAAGCAAAAGAGTGAAGAGAAATGAAAGTGTGGAAGAAGCAGAATGTGTAAAACTAAACAGAGAAATATTGCATCAGTACAGTGAAAGTATAAAAAGAAAAGTGATAGAAGATTTCATTTGGTTCTGTAAAAAGATTGTTCTCAGAGTGTTGGGTAGAAAGTACCTTCAATGGCCTGGAAATAAATGACTCCTTTCAGTTTGGTCTCGTGCTTGTCTGTTGAGTAAATTAACATGACAAAATGCTTGGGTAAAAATATCACATTTGCGATTCCTAGAGTAGTTTCTTTGATGACAGAGAGAGTCATGGAATATACTATATGTAGTGTAAAGGGGCAATGTTCCCCCTTTAGTGGAGACTGCATTCACAGTAAACACGGAATGTCTGCTTAATTCAGAAATTACCTTTAATTTATAAATCGCAGATTGAATAGAGCCCCTGATTTCAAAATTCTACCCTTATGGTAAAATATAGCAGCTCATTTCATCAACCACTACAAAAACACAACCAGGGGTAACTTTATGCCCCCTTCACCTTCAGGCATAAACTGCACTAGATCCTTGCTACAGAAAAAGAATACAACCGTAACTTTCTAGGAAAAGTAGTTGCAATTTTAAATTGAATAATTATTTTATAATTAGCATATTACTGTATCTAAAGCCTGCTACCAAAGCGCTACCCACAAATGTGTATTTCCCTTCTGTATCCTAATGCTCATCTCTATCAAACTCATTTACACCACCTTTCACAAATACAGTCTACATTAAGGTCAAAGGGTATGAATATGCCATCTACTGTATCTCCCATTGGCTCGATCCGAGCATTAACAGCGCACTAATGTGTTTGTATATAAATGGCAGCATTTTCCTTACCAACGTAATAGGAGAAGGTCCTTTTGAGGCGGTCGAAGACAAACCAGCGTTTCTTCCACGACTTGATCTTGCCGCCCATCTTGACCAGGTAACCCTTACACATCTTGTCTGTGAGGATCACGTGGTAAGAGGTCTCCACGTTGTGGCCGGATGACTCGATGTGGGAGCGCAGGTCAAACTCCTTGCGGATGGGCAGGTAACGAGTCATAGGACGGGCCTGAGGAAAGGAGGAAACAAACTTGTAACGGGTGTTTCAAAAGCCTGTACGACTAACAGGATGAGAGAGAGATCTCAAACTGTATATTCTTTTTGTTTGGATTTGTGTTATTGGGCCTCAGGCTCACCTGGGAGAAGTTCTTGCTCCTCATCTTCACCTCCTTGTCCACCAGCTGCTGCCTGTGCACCGTCTCGTCCTGCAGCCTCTTCTCAGCCTCCTCGCGCCGCCTCCTCTCCTCCTCCAGCATCTGCCTACGGGCATGGCTCTCTCGCTCCTGGAGAGAAGGTGGAAAAAGATCATGAACATAGGCCCTTTTTACATCAGCAGTTGTCACAAAGTACTTTACAGATACCCAGCCTAAAACCTCAAAGACCCGGCAATGCAGAGGCACAGGAAAGAATGCAGGAAACTGGGAAGAAACAGAGGAATCAGGCTCCGAGGTGTGGCCAGTCCTAATCTGGCTAGAACACTGAAGTAAGACATCAGTATGGGATCTGATAGAAAGCTAGCCATGGCATGTGAGGTAGTGTATTACTCTGGATTCTATGAGCCTGGCCTTCTCTAGGTGGGCTTCCTTCAGCATCTTCTCCATCTCCTCGATCTTCAGCGCATCCATCCCACTTGTACTGGAAACCAGACACAGAGATACATCTCAAATAGCAATGACATCCATCATTCAATATATTTATGGGTCCTAAAACTGTGTCCCGTTCTGAAAAACCACCCCCAAAATGGCTAAAGATCAACAAGCTTCTTACATAGGAACAATGAGGATTAAGTAAGTCCTAAAAAGCTGTTCATCACTGGTCATAAAAACAGTAACTTACTATGTGGACACTAACTACCGCAAACAGTTATTAACTATCACGAGTGTTATAAAATGGGTCATGAAATGTGTAACTGTTTAGAGATTCAATGCTGTATACACTGGAAATGTCCCATCTTGGCCATGTGGTGCAAGGTTGTGTTCATTAAGGTCAACATTTTAAAACGTTTTGCAACAGAAGACGAATGACTGTTTCTCATTGGACATGTCCAGATAGTAACCTCCCCTCTTCACTCCGCTTTGGACAGTTTATTTTCCATTTCCTGCCTACTGAACACAACCCTAATGAGTGCTTAGGCCTGATGATTACAAGCAATCTTTGATGTCCTGTTTTAAAGTGGAGAAACAGCTGTGCTTTCACCAGGTGCAAAGGGAATGGACACATCTGTCTCGTCTATGTGCGACCACACACACCCTACCTTTCATATCAACTGGCTCAGAGCAACCACTATCTGTGCAGTGTCTTTAACTAGTCATTTGACTATATTTCAGCAGTCACTCACCCAGATGTTTAACTGACCAAAATACAAATGTTGACTTTTAACCAATCACAGACAGTAAAGGGAACATCCCATCTGCTGTAGCCTACACATGTATCCAGTCCTGCATCCCAAATATCACCCTATTCCCTAAATAGTGCACTACTTTTGACCAAAGCTCATAGGCTCTGGTCATTAGTAGTGCACTATATAAGGAATAGGGAGCCATTTGGGCACAACTCAGTGTGTTTGTTACGCCCCTGAAAACAGGGGAGAAATAATCACGACAGTGATACGGTGTTGTATTCTCAATTCAACGTATAGTTCAATGAGAAAAGACTGCGATTTTCCCCAGGAATATGGGTGGAGACCAGAGCAATCGATCTCCGGCTCATAGATTAAGAACATTTCGTAGATCACAGATTAACACTTTTAGGCACTACAAAATAAAGTAATCAATATAACGTTTACACATTACTCTCACAATTCGTACCCTTTGACAGATTTAAACTTTAACACAATTATATGAATGTTATCAATCTCTATCAACTAATACTGAATGCATCTTTTTAACCTTAGATGTTTTAAGATCCTCACATACTATGAATTTACTAATACTTTTTAATGTATAACAGGCTATGAATATTTCCTTTAACCTGTCACACTCTCCCCGACAAAATAAATGTTGTCCCAACATTACCAACATTGTCTTCTTCAACAGTCCGTATGCACTGGACCTAGAAAATCCTCTTCTGTAAGGTAGTACTTGAGCAGAGGTCAAGGGTCACAGTTCAAATATAACTAACAAGTTATATTCACAGTCCATATCTGTTGACCAGCTATATAACATAAGCAGTATTTTCTCATACTATTGATCAACAGTCCATCAATTTTAATGATCTATATGCATAGTCTGCAAATTGTCTCTTTTGACAGTCTGTGAAATCAGACAGTAGTCCATGGTCAAACATGTCAACTCTGTAGCCTCATGTTTGCTGAAGCCCATACATGTAAGGTGGCTGAAAGTAACATTGCTGTAGTGATGGCAGCCATGGAACCAGTCCTGGTGCAGAGTAGACAGGGAACAACTGTGGCTGTGGCTGTACACTGTAGCAGGAAGGGATACCAAGCTGATCATAGGTGATACGTCTTGGAGGGTGTCTCTCTCTTTGTGGCAGCTGGTAGGCTGGTTCCTCAGGTTCAGCAGCATCAGTATATGAAGGAAAGGCACTTGGTGGACGATCATCAGGCAAATTTTCAGCAGGCAAGTTAATCTCCTCAGCAGGCAGGTCTTTAACTGTTGTTGTCTCCTCCAGCCGCTTTTCAACAAGAGGCTGTGCTGGTAGCGTATCAGGGACTGGCACTGAAACTGTCTGTTTCACTGTTGGGGGTCTGTGTTTCCACTCTCTCGCTGGTTCAGCATTCCTCTCCTCAGGTACTGTAGGAGATGTGGGAACCTGTAGCGGCTCACGATGAAGGTCATATTCATCCCCACTGTCTTCATCAGAATCTAGAGTCTGTGATGCAGGCTGGTGTCTCCTCGTTTTCTGACTTTTGTCCACTTTGGTCATTTCTGGTTGTGTCTCAAAAGGTAAGTGGTCACAGGACATGAGCAGATTTCTGTGCAGGACCCTGGAGCGTCCCCTACCCTTTTCTGGTCTCAATTCATAAATCGGCAGGTCTGAACCCAATTGTCTCACCACTGTGTGAATTGTATCTTCCCAATAGTTACGGAGTTTTCCTGGTCCTCCTCTTGGTGTCAGGTTTTTAATCAGAACTCGCTCGCCAGGCTGTAGCACTGAACTCCTAACTTTAGTGTCATAGTACTTCTTACTTCTTTCAGCGGCTTTCTGAGCATTTTCATTTGCAATGGCGTATGCTTCTTCCATCCCTCGTTTCCAGTTCTCCACGTATTCTCGCTGGTTACTGGAACCTGCCTCTGTGCACAATCCAAAGAGCATATCAACTGGAAGCCTGGGTGATCTCCCAAACAGAAGATAAAATGGTGAATAGCCAGTCACTTCGCAACGGGTGCAGTTATAGGCATAAACCAGTTTGTTCAGAGACTCAGTTTGTTCAGAGATAGGGTGTTGTCCTGGACCTCGCCATGCCACTGAGTTTCTTTAACTGATGGAACAACTGATTTTCAAATTCTCCCCCTTGGTCATGGTGGATGCGGGACGGGAACCCAAACTTCAGGGCAAAATCATTGAAGATGAGATTTGCAGCAGTTTTACCTGACTTTGATGTGGTGGCGTAGGCTTGAGTGAAACGTGTAAAATGATCAACAATCACGAGGATGTACTCATATCCCCCTTTGCATCTGTCGAGATGAAGGAAGTCTATACATACCAGTTCAAATGGCTGTGTTGTCACAATGTTTGTCAGAGGAGCTCTTGTTGCATGGGCTGGCTTTTTCTGCTTGACACAGCTACAAGTTTTAGTCACATAGTGCTCGATGTCAGATTGCATATATGGCCAGAAGAAGCGGTCACGTACTAGTGATACAGTGCGGTCAGTACCTTGGTGTCCCATGTTATTGCGCAACTCTTCCATCACTTTACCCTTGTACTGCTCTGGTAGAACTAACTGCTTGTGGGCTGTAGTGATTCTGTACAGAATGCCATCACTGTCTATTGTCAATTTGTCCCATTCTCTGAATAGGCATTTTGTCTTTGGACTGAATTTCTTTTGCTCTTTAACTGGCGGTTTGGAACCCGACAGTTTGAAATTGAGCACAGGACGGATGACCGGATCAGATTCTTGTGCTTCTCTTATCCCATCTTTTGGGATCGAGCTGGTTGTTGCAGTGGTTGTCTCACCTTCAGCTGATACTGACATAGATACAGCTGAAAATGACCAAGGTACAACAGCCTCTTTCTGTACCTCAACTGCTTGTATCGTGGCAGCAATGGTGTCTGGTGGAAGCTCCTCAGAACATTCTCTCATCAGTGACTCTACATCCAGTGGCATCCTTGACAAAGCATCTGCATCACCGTTCTCTCTGCCTGGCCTGTACTTTATTGTAAAGTGGAAATCAGCCAAGTCTGCAACCCACCTGGAAGTGGTTGCGTTCAGTTTTGCAGTAGACAGAATGTAGCAGAGCGGGTTGTTATCGCTGTATACAGTGAAGGTCGGAGCATAGTACAAATAGTCATGGAACTTATCAGTGATTGCCCATTTTAGAGCTAGAAATTCTAGCTTGCTCGAGTGGTAGTGATAGTTCTTCTCAGCTGCTGTTAAGGTTCGAGAGCCATAAGCAATGACCCTAAGCTTCCCCTCTTGCTTTTGATAAAGAACTGCTCCCAAGCCTTGGTGTGACGCATCAGTGTGTACAACAAATGGCTGAGTGAAATCAGGGAAACCTAAAACTGGTGGGTGAAGCAAACACTCAATCAGCTGTTCAAGTGCCCGTTGATGCTGGTCAGTCCACAGGATTGGCTTGTTTGAGGGCACCACATGACTTACTTTCTTTGTTTTTGTTTTCCGTGGGTGGTCAGGTAATTTCTCTGAATCTGCTTTCAGGAGGTCATACAGGCAGCTGGCACTCCTAGAAAAGTCTTTGATGTACTGTCTGTAGTAAGTGAGTAAACCAAGCATTTTTCTGAGCTGGCCCACAGTCTCTGGTCTGATTTCTTTCAATGCTCTTACTGCTTCAAAATCGTCTGGGTCAACTCGGCTGCCCTCTGCAGACACTATTCTGCCCAAATAACGGACCTGGGGTTTAAAGAGCTCACACTTACTTGGTTTGAGTTTAATGCCATACTCTCTGAGACACTGCAAAACTTTTCGCACATCATTCACATGGCTGTTGAATGTTTTACTGAAAACTAGCGTGTCGTCCAGATAAGGAATGCAGATGTTATCCCGGAGCCCTTCCAAACACTCCTCCATACACCGCTGAAAAACTGCAGGAGCGTTCATGAGGCCAAATGGCATACGTATCCACTCATAGAGTCCCCACGGTGTCACAAATGCTGTCAGTGGTCTGCTTTCTTCAGAGATGAACCCCTGGTGATACGCTTTCCCCTGATCTAAGAGGGAGAACCAGGAATTACCACCTAAACTGTCCATGATGTCTTGGACCCGAGGGATGGGCTGGCGGTCGGGATATGTCTTTCTGTTCAGGTCTCTGTAATCTATACACAACCGGAGGGTCCCGTCCTTCTTACGAACACACACGACAGGTGAAGAATATGAAGAGTTTGACTTCCTAACCCAGCCCTGGACTATGAGGTCATAAATGTAACCCTTCATCTCCTGATACAGTGGCCTGGGCACTGACATGTATGTGCGCTTTACTGGTTCAGAGTCCTTTAGAGAAATAGTCATTTTCAATCGTTCAATGCAGCCAATGTCATTGTCTGACCTGGAGAAGGAGTGGCACTCTTCTCTAAGCATTTGCCTAACAACCTCTCTCTGCTCTTCGGTTAGGTGAGTTAAAACTACTGGTGGATCCCACTGTTCAGTAGCAGTACATGGGGTTCGAACGCTGGTGTGATTCACTGTGGCTGAGGTGACAGTTTTTTCAAAGACTTGGGCAGGTAACACAGTCATAATGGTTTGTACTGTACCTATTATTGTGCGTCCTAGCAGGGCAATGTCGTGGTCAGTGGGGTTAGAGACATCAAGCAGGATAACTGGAAAAACACCTTTCCTGACTGACTAGTGTGTCAAAGAACTCAAGGTCGTCTGGCCACTGCGGGTTCAGGTCTGGCTGGAAAAGCATTGTCATGTCATCTTTGAAAGGCTGGGAAGCTACACGGCACTCAATCTGAATGCTACTGTGTTTTGGTACAGCAACCTTCTCTTTCTTGGTTTTCACTGCGTATTCATCTGTCTGCTCTGCGCTAACAGCCTGTATAAAAGCTCTCACCTTGTTTCTTTTGAGGCTTGGGAAAGCTGTTTTTAGTCTTTTCGGTCATTGTCAGGATGTGCTCGATAACATTGAAACCTATGATGGGATGAGATAGGTGACAGCCTTTCATTACCAGCACTGGGATGATCAGTTCCTTTGTTTGGTCAGTTTCAGAGGCTAGCCGAAAAGTTGTTTCAATCCATCCCAGGTACGGCATTTCAGTCCCATTTGCTGCAGTCAACCTTAGATCATCAGGTGAGTCCAGGATTTCTGAAACATCTCTCAGCCTTGCATTTGGGAGAGATTCCTCTTTCCATCGTTCATCAATGACCGATACCTGAGAGCCTGTGTCCCATAGAGCTTGGAGGTGGTGGCGATTCAGGTGACACTCAATAAGGCACTGTCTGCCGACTAGTGAGGTGACCTTACGGGGGTGGCAACCTTGAGCTAGGGATGGTAAAGGAGTGGGCATTTTCCTCTGTGCAGGAAAACCTTTCACTGGTAGAGTCAATTTTCAGGTGAGTGCATTTTTTCTTATGTTTAGTCCAATGTTGGTTTTGACATACTTTGGAACAGTACAGTGTCTCTTTACATGATGAACATTGTTTCAGGTTCTCAAATGACTCTTCTCTGGCACAATTTGCACATTTCTGGGACTTTTTGGTAGCTACGGTTAACACTCGTCCCTCAGCGGTAACCCGTTTCCGTTTAAAGGGGCCTCCCTTGATGGTCTGGCTCCCCGGATTTTACATCCAGCTTGAAAATGTTCTCCACTCCCACATCGGAAGCAGTGTGTGCAGCGTGCATCTGTTCTGGCCTGCTGGCAGACAAAACACCTCCTTGGAGCTTGAGCAGAGTGGTTGGTATACCGGTTAGGTGCATATTGATGCTGCGCAGGGTCAGGTGCTTGGGACCGACTGTAGTTGCTGTAATACTGCTGCTGGGAAACAGGTGGCTGGGGGTCCCTATCTGGCCTCCTAACTGGGGGTGGGGCATAGGCACAAGGCGGTGACTGAAACATAGGCTGCTGTAATGTCTCCTTAATCTGAGCAATCTCTGCACTGAGACCTTTTAGAGAAGCTACACCTGTCTTAAGTTCAGCTAACTCTGTTAACAGTCCTGCGGGTATCTTAGCTTTGGCTTCCTTCACAGGACACTTTGCAGATGGCGTATCTTCTAACTGGACTACACTTACAGTTGTAGCAGGCTGTGGGACATTAAACCGCTTTTTGTTTCGTCTTTCTATCTCATTAGCACAAGCAATGTTAAGCTTCTCTAGCAAAACCTCATCTGATGTTTTGCTCTCTAGCAGGAGAGGCTGCATGTCTATCCTTATACTGTCACTCTGGAGACCCGTAAGGACTGTGTGAAAACACATGCTCTGGACTAGAGCAGGGTCATACTTAAGCCCTGATTCTGACTCCTGGGATGCAAACAGTACTTTTTGCCTCAAATCTAAAACGCGCATCAGGAAGCTTTGAGGGGTCTCCTTGCTATGCTGTGCTTCTGAAGCTAGCTGTTTGTAAAGCTCTGTAGCACTCTTCTCTTGGAAGTGGGATCGCAGGATACATCTAAGTGTGGGAAGAGTTAGCTGGGGTTTACCTTCCAAGTAGCTGCGTAGCTGTGAGCCTGGAGAAATAGCCCTGACTACTGCGTCTACTATTTCTACCTCAGGATAGCCTCTGTTAAGTCCATTTTCAATCTGATGGGCAAGGCTGGAAAAAATCAGTTTTTCTTTCTGGCCCGGTTCACCTATCTGACCAGAAATGTTAAACTCTTTGCGCCAGTATGAGCTGGGCTGTGCATTGGGTGAGAGCGGCACGCTCCCCTGAAGATTTGCATGGTGTTGGGGCTGACGCAGAGAATCACTGACTTTGGCTGCAGTAATCTGCTCAGTTCCCACCCCTTGTTGTGGGGTTACAGTTCTCATTTCCTCTATTCTGTGATGTGTTCCGGCTGGTTCAATATCATGGTCAATTTGCCCTGTTTTGTTATCTATGCCACTGATCATCTCTGTCATTTCGTCTCTAAGTAGCAACAATTCCGACATGCCGCCATCTTCTAACTCTGCGACTTCCTCTCTTCCAAGGAACATCATAATGCGAGTCATTAATGATATGCGGGATTTGTCTTTAACATCTCTTCTCTGTTCGCCTGATATTTCAAGGAAATCACATATCTCTAGTAATTTGTCTTTAGTCAGGGTGTGCAATTCTCCTACTACCTCTTCCTGTAGTTCTTCTAAGGCGCGTGTCATGTTGACAGAACAGGAGGAACTTTTACTGTGCAGGAGTTGACTCTGAATTAGATGGTCCTTACTGTCTCTGATGGTCGATCAATGGCCTCAGTTGACACGTACTTAACCACTAACTTCCAACTTCCCTCGAACAGCAACACTTTCCTCACTGCAGCCTGCCTGAGTTGTTATGTGGAGATTTAGCTGGCTCGGAATTCAGCGACCAGGGTGTGGAAACTGGACATCTGAGCAGCTATCTCAGCGGAGCCTCCAAAAATGTTACGCCCCTGAAAACAGGGGAGAAATAATCACGACAGTGATACGGTGTTGTATTCTCAATTCAACGTATAGTTCAATCATTTCACAAAAGTAACACATTACAAAACAACAGAAAACCCATTATACAAATAACACAGCACAATATCTCATTAACAACGCGCATGTTCATTCACAATCGACATAAAATGGCAGCTACTCTCAGTACGATGCTATTCTTCACTTCAACCGAGCAGGGCTAATATTACTCTCTTCAAACTTAACTCTAACTTCCTCAAGACGTTACTAAAACACACCTTAAACACTCTTGACATGTTAGCGAGTTATAACATTTAAATTACTATTTTTATTATCAATAAAGTACCTGAAAACAGGGGAGAAATAATCACGACAGTGATACGGTGTTGTATTCTCAATTCAACGTATAGTTCAATGAGAAAAGACTGCGATTTTCCCCAGGAATATGGGTGGAGACCAGAGCAATCGATCTCCGGCTCATAGATTAAGAACATTTCGTAGATCACAGATTAACACTTTTAGGCACTACAAAATAAAGTAATCAATATAACGTTTACACATTACTCTCACAATTCGTACCCTTTGACAGATTTTAACACAATTATATGAATGTTATCAATCTCTATCAACTAATACTGAATGCATCTTTTTAACCTTAGATGTTTTAAGATCCTCACATACTATGAATTTACTAATACTTTTTAATGTATAACAGGCTATGAATATTTCCTTTAACCTG
>NW_027039835.1:0-35643 GCF_034236695.1 Oncorhynchus nerka | reverse complement strand
TTTTGGTGCCGTTTCCCTTTCCCCGCTATCAGGCTGAGGGAACCCAGGAGACGGTCAGCCACAACGCTCTGCTCTGCCCTGCAGGTAATCTCCTGACGTCTATCAGTCATACGTTCTCATAATTACCCCGATGATTAAGTTGACGTGCATTTTTTGTGGTTTAGATGACAGATACTTTTTAATTGGTTAAAACGGTTCTCAAGTCACTCGGTCTGTCTCGTTTATCTGTCCCGCGTCACCAGAGGGCCCAGTGGAGAAGGACATCTCTCTGAAGCTGCCTAAGGTGTTTGTGGAGGGCTCTGCCAAGGCCTCCATCTCAGTACTGGGTGAGAATTATCCATCTGTTTTGCTGAATTTTCACACCTAATTATTTAAAGTTTTATAACATTTTCAGGATATGTTTTCCATTTTGGTGCAGATGAAGTGTAGGCAAGGATTTTTCATCCCTCTATTCATGGATGTGGATATTCCACCTGCAGATCTATGATTGCCTTAAGGTTATGGGTGAGGATCAGGATAAGCATTGGTTAAGGTAAGAAATGGGGCTCTGCTGGTCGACTATCCACTGCGATTGTCTCAATGGTTGGTCTCTTTCACCAGGTGACCTGATGGGTCGGGCCATGAAGAACCTGGACAGCCTGTTGCAGATGCCCTATGGCTGTGGAGAGCAGAACATGGTGCTTTTGCTCCCAACATCTACATCCTCAACTACCTGCAAAGCACCAGGCAGCTCACCAAGGAGATCCAGACCAGGGCCACAGGCTTCCTAGACAGTGGTGAGTGAGCTGGATCCAGTTCAGTAAGGCACAACATGTGTTGCAATGAAAACCAAGCAATTATTATCAGACCTGTTCAGTTACAGCCTAAAAATTACAATCTTCTTACTGGACACAACCCTGGTGACATGGACTGCAACGGTTAATGAAATGTTTAATGGCACACGTAGCATGCCCTGGGATATGACAATATCATTTGCAGTAAGCCTTGTACTTTTTAAATAAGCTGTCTGGTCCTGTGTGCATCTCACCTCTGACTAGCAACAACCTGTTGTATATATTTGGCTCTGAACCAGTTAATGTCACCTTCCACATACAGTACAAGTCCCTAGAAGGAGTGTCTTTGTTCACTTGGCCATTTGTGTTGCAGGCTACCAGAGAGAGCTGAACTACAAGCATGACGATGGCTCCTACAGTGCCTTTGGGAAGAGCGATGAGTCTGGAAACACGTGGTCAGTTCAATTGTCCACAGTCCTAATACCTTCTCTTACATTATTCCTCAATTTACTTCTCTTTTTTTAAGTCATGAAAATGACATTAGATTATAGGGGTTGCAGTATGTTATCAAGGTAAGAATGTGATGGTCTCAAATCCATACTAGTATGTGCTATCGCAAATATAGTTGGCTTCAGCACACACCGTATGGCTACTAGCTTCTGTTATCTAGAGTCTATGATTCATAGTTTAGGCAAGGCTCATGACATCTGACCTGTGTCCACTCAGGCTCACCTCCTTTGTGCTGAAGTCTTTTGGAGGGGCCAAGCCCTACATCTTTGTGGACCCCGCCCACATTGCCCAGGCCAAGGCCTGGTTGGCCAGTCACCAGCAGACGGATGGCTGCATCGCGTCAGTGGGGAAACTCTTCCATAACGGCATGAAGGTAAAGAGGAGTCAGACCTCAGTGGGTAATAAGAGTATTATTCTGCTGCCACCAAATGTGAGAAGGTAACGTTATGGGCAGAGATTCAGCAGGAGGTTCTGGTGCAAGTGTCCCCTTCTATTTAGAGTGCAATGGTGGAGTCTGCATAAAATCCTAGATGACTAACAAACAAAAGATTTGATAATACATAGTCTTAACATCAAATATGAATACTTTACATCATATTGCACTGACTTGTAGCAAAATGTACTGTTCAGGAGGACCGTAGGACCCCACGTGTGCCCCAAAGGAGCACATACTGAGCACAAGAATCCCAAGCATGTTTTAGCCGGTCCTGAGAACACACCACCTCCCTAAAGGGACCTCAGTCTGACTAGTCCCAACAGCATTTGTGCATCTCCAAAACAATAGTTTTTTTTGCCCCCTGTTTTTTTATCTTTGTGCACCATTATGTGAATGTTTTAAACAGTGCAATGTTTTTACCTGATATCACTTGATATCAATGTGACTTTGAAACTATCACCTTGGAGTACTGTATGAAGTTTACTGGCATCCTTTGCTGTCATAGGGAGGTGTTGGGGATCAAGTGTCGCTCACTGCCTACATCACCGCTGCACTGCTGGAGCTGGATGGCAACACTTCTGTGAGTTATCACCTCTTTCATATCCAAGTATTTAAAAAATCTTATTGAATAACAAGGCCACATTTGGTGCTTTTATCAAAACATGAACGTCCCTAGTGGATATTTCTGCTTAGCCGTCCAACTACTTCACACAATTCTAAGACGATATCACCCACACAACGCCTCACTTGCCATATATTTAATTTGTTAAACATCCCAATATACAGTTCCTTCTGGAAAAGTAATCAGAATTGTTACATTAGCCTTAACATTTTTTAAATCCTCAGCGATCTACACACAATACCCCATAATGACAAAGCGAAAACGGGTTTGTAGAAATGTTTGCAAATGTATTGAAAATAAAAAAAACTGATTCCTTATTTACACAAGTATTCAGATCTTCTGCAATGAGACTTGAGATTGAGCTCAGGTGCATCCTGTTTCCATTGATCATTCTTGAGGTGTTTATACAAGTTGATTGGAGTCCACTTGTGGTAAATTCAATTGATTGGACTTGATTTGGAAAGGTGCACACCTGTGTGTTATATATATATGTCCCACAGTTGACAGTGCATGCCAGAGCAAAAACCAAGCTGTGAGGTTGAAGGAATTGTCCATTGAGCTCCGAGACAGATTGTGTCGAGGCACAGATCTGGGGAAGGGTTCCAACACATTTCTGTAGCATTGAAGGTCCCCAAGAACAGTGGCTGCCATCATTCTTAAATTGGAAAAGTTTGTAACCACAAAGACTCTTCCTAGAGCTGGCCGCCTAGCCAAACTGAGAAATCGGGGGAGAAGGGCCTTGGTCAGCGGTGACCAAGAACCTGACGGTCAGTCTGACAGATTTCTGGAGTTCCTCTGTGGAGATGGGAGAACCTTCCAGAAGGACAACCATCTCTGCAGCACTCCACCAATCAAGCCTTTATGGTAGAGTGTCCAGATGGAAGCCACTCCTCAGTAAAAGGCAGATAACAGCCCACTTGGGGTTTGCGAAAAGACTCTCAGACCATGAGAAACAAGATTCTCTGGTCTGACTGAACTCTTTGGCCTGAATGCAAAGGGCCATGTCTGTAGGAAACCTGGCAACATCTCTACAGTGAAGCATGGTGGGGGTGTTTTTCAGTAGCAGGGACTGGGAGACTAGTCAGGATCAAGGCAAAGATGAACGGAGCAAAGTACAGAGGTCCTTGATGAAAACCTACTCCAGAGTGCTCAGGACCGCCGACTGTTTTGCCTCTGGAGACACCTGAAAATAGCTGTGCAGCAACACTCTCCAACCAACCTGACAGAGCTTGAGAGGATCTGCAGAGAAGAATGGGGGAAAATCCATATGTTTTTGTCCAATTCTTCTCTGCAAAGCCTCAAGCTCACTATACATAGTATTCACTAGTTAATATATTTATATTGCTAACATTCAGTACTCATACCTGTATTAAAAACGTGATAAAAGGGCTGCGTTGTATTCATTAGGGAGCGCAATGGACAACCCATTTCTATTGGTCCAGATATTCCCTAATTTCAATCAGTGTTCCTCTGTTTGGTGCCTAATAAACACAATCCTGTTGTCTGTGGGTGTGTCAGGACCCCATGGTGGAGAAGAGTCTGATGTGTCTGAAGGCAGCAGTGTCTGACAAGCTGGAGAACACCTACACCATAGCCCTGCTATCTTACACCTTCACCCTGGCCCAAAACCAGGACATGAGGGCCAAGCTCATCACCCACCTGGACAAGATAGCTGCTACCTCCGGTATGTCTTGTCTCTTTGTGAAAATGTCTCTCTACCTTTCTGACTGCTGGGAAACTGACAATGAAAATTCCCACAGGTGGCAATCGTCACTGGGAGAGAGCAGAGGCTTCTGGGACAAAGACTGACTCTCTGGAGGTGGAGATGACATCCTATGTGCTGCTGGCGCTGCTCTCCGGTCCCACCATGCCAGGCTTTGGGCTGGAATACTCCATTGGCATCGTCCGATGGCTGGCCCTGCAGCAGAACCCCTACGGAGGATTCGCCTCCACACAGGTACTTTATTGGTCTGGTAGACATTTATTCACTCTAGCAACTCCTTTGCCAATAGATCCTACTGTTAGTACATGGATCACACCAAATCCTTATTTGTATATGAAATGTAGCAAATTGGACATTTGTATTAAAGCCTTTACAATCATTTCACAACACATGGATTTCCTTGAATTGTTGTGCTGAATTTGATTTCCCCCTGCCCTGTCACCAGGACACAGTGGTAGCACTGCAGGCCCTGGCCAAGTACAGTGCTGCCACCTTCCGTCCAGAGGGCGCCAGTACAGTCAGTGTGAGCTCGGCCGGCGGCCTGAAGATGAAGTTTACTGTGAATCAGAACAACAGGCTGCTCTATCAGGAGGAGCAGCTGAGGGAGGTCCCTGGGGACTACAAGATCAAGGCACAGGGCAAGAGCTGCGTGTTTGTGCAGGTCAGGCTCCAGTCGTTTTCCCCTTTGCTGCCTCTCAGTACTGCATGTACTGAGTATCTGGTTTGTGTTCAGTAGAGCACACTGTTGCACAAAAACTAACATTTCAACCCTAGAATTTCAGCATTAATGGAAATGCAATTGTGCTGTTCATTGAAATGTGTGTTGATTTCATGCATCTCAGTAATATCGTCTGTCTTTTCAGATCGCCATGCACTACAATATTCCCCCTCCTCCTGACTTCTCTGCTTTCAACATCTCAACAGAGACGCTTGGGAAATGTGACGGCACCAAGAAATCTCTGATCGTGTCTGTGGCTGTCAGGTACAGTGGTATTCCTTTTACCCTTGAAATAGCAGCTGAAAATAATGACTGAACCACCAGTGTGTAGATGCATTTTAAAATGCGTGTTTAAAGCTGCACTAACTTTTTCGGCGACCTGACCAAATTCATGTAGAAATTAGTTATAGATCTGTCGTTCTCATTGACAGCAAGTCGAAGAAGTGCTAGATCTGTTCTGTGCTTCCCATTAAGTATCGTTTTCATCTTTTACTTTCGGTTTTGAAAGGCATAAAATAAAACCTGTTTGGTTACTGAAAATATATTTCAAAGCGGTTTAGATGGTCCAATGATTTTCTTGTTTTGTCACTAACTTTGCTAAAATTCTACTAGTTAGCTTAAGCTATCAGGAAATGGCAGAGCGATTCCTGCATATTTGCACCTTTAAGATAATATCCATCCTTCATCTGACTCTGTGTGACTGACAGGTACAACGGTCGGCGAGAGGAGACCAACATGGTGATCATCAATGTCAAGCTTCTCTCCGGCTTCGTCCTGGACAAGTCCTCCCTCGGGCCTGTGAGTCAATAAGAGAACCTCAGTTGAGGGGAACACCCTTTAATCAGGGCCAGGAGTTTTACCAGTTTAGGGAACACTCCTGGCCCTAAGTATATCCCCTTGAGGATTAGTTGATGTATAACATGATAATGGTGTCTGTTCTAATTGTAATGCCTGTATTTGTCCTTCGAACGTATCAGTTGAACTGTCTGACACGATCTTATCCTGTGTTCTGTTCTTCCAGTTGAAAAATGACCCCACTGTCAAACGTGTTGACCTGGAGGAAGGACATGTCATCATCTACCTAGATGGGGTAGGAACATGAATAATGAATGTTGCATCTAAACGGGGCTGTCTTTATCGGTTACAGAACCTAGTTGGATGTGGTCTCATTTGCATCTACACACTAGATTTAACTTGAACAGTAACATCAAAGTAAGACTGTAGTGGAGGTTTTACACAGTAACACTATGTGAATCTATAACATTGAACTGCAATGTCAAATGTATTATTCCTTTTCTTCCAGCTCAAGCAGAAGGAAACGAAGACGTACAGCCTGGCCATAGAGGAGGATGTGCCTGTGAGGAATCTGAAACCAGCTGTGGTGAAAGTGTATGACTACTACCAGACAAGTAAGAATTCCATCTAACACAGTGAAATGTGTAGGGTTGCCAAGAACTTTAAATAAATGTGGTTTTCCCAAAATCCCGACTGGAGGATTCACAGAAAAGGGAGAATAACCAGGATATCATTATCCTCCAATCAGGATTTATGGAATACCAGGGTATTTCATTTCCCTGTAATTTCATTCGCAGAAGACATTATGATCCCCAAGGGTTATCATAAACTGATAATCTTTTTCCATTTGAGAAAGAGTAACACTCAACTAGATATTAGACCGTGTGTCAAACCCATTCCAGAGGGCCGAGTGGGAGTTTTTGCTCCGCCCTTGTAACTATTTGAATTAAGGTGACCTATTTATTTGCAGCAACGACCTGGGGAATAGTTCCAGGGGAGAGGAGGGGGATGAAATTAGTAAGGAAGTCCCCTCACCTGGTTGTCTACGACTTAATTGAGAGAGAAACTAAATCCAGCAGATGAGGCCCTCCATTAAATGAGTGACACCCCTTGGATTAGACCATAAGTGTCAACTTGTTAGCTTTTACTAGAAATGCACTGTGATGTAATATAAACTCAGCAAAAAAAATGTCCTCACTGTCAACTGCATTTGTTTTCAGTAAACTTAGTTGTTTAAATATTTGTATGAACATGTTACTCCACCAAGGCACCTGCAAGTTCCCGGACACTTCTGGTGGGAATGGCCCTCCGATCCAATAGGTCCCAGACGTGCTCAATAGGATTGAGATCCGGGCTCTTCACTGGCCATGGCATAACACGCACAGAACGAGCAGTATGGCTGGTGGTATTGTCATGCTAAGATGAGCCTGCAGGAAGGGTACCACATGAGGGAGGATGTCTTCCCTGTAACGCACAGCGTTGTTGAGAGAGCTTGTCATTGCAGGCATGTCCGACGATGCTGTGACACACCTCCGACTCGATCCTGCGCAAGAGTACAGGTCTCGGCGTAACGCTCCTTCTTTCGACGATAAACGCGAATCTGACCATCACCCCTGGTGAGACAGAACCGCTACTCGTCAGTGAAGAGCACTTTTTGCTTGTCCTGGCTGGTCCAGCGATGGTTTGCGCCCATAGGCGACGTTGTTGCCGGTGATGTCTGACAACCTGCCTTAAACAGGCCTACAAGACTTCAGTCCAGCCTATTGCAGACAGTCTGAGCACTGATGGAGGGATTGTGCGTTCCTGGTGTAACTTGGACAGTTGTTGCCATACCGATCCTGTGCAGGTGTTACACGTGGTCTGCCACTACGAGGATGATTAGCTGTCCGTCCTGTCTTAGGCGTCTCACAGTACGGACATTGCAATTTATTGCCTTGGCCTCATGCCTCCGGCGCATTCACGCTGTCTGTAAGCTGTTAGTGTATTAACGACCATTCCAGAAGCATAGGAAAGTGTTAACTCTTACTAATCTTTGATAAACAAAGGGATGCTTTAAAAAAATGTTTTTATTGTCTAATGGAATACCAGTTTCCAAACCACCCCATTCTCTGAAATATTTGCTACTGGCATACGTGTCAAGGTTACGTACATAACTCCGGTTCATTGAAAGGAAACAAGACATCACCAGTATGGGCCACTTTGTTCACCCCTGCTGTGGGAATTAATTATCATTATAAAGGAACTGACCTCTGCGTTCCTCTTTTCTGTTCTCAGGTGATGAAGCTGTGAGTGAATACAGCTCCCCGTGTGCAGAGTAGGTACATAAAACTACATTTCTAATATGACAAATTTCAGTTTGTGAAATTAAAGTATCTACATTTGTCAGTTAAGCTGTTTTTTTTTTTATAGGGAGTAAAATCCTAGGCAAAGCAGGGAATAATCTATTGATTGTCATTTTCACAGGTGATCGTCAATGAAGTGTGACAGACAGCCGATCAAGCTGACTGGACCTGGGCTCAGCCAATTGCTTTCCTATTTAGGAAGCATGTTTGTTTTTTTTAGGCAGAGTTCATAAAATGGAGGGGTTCTATTTGGTGCTTACAGTTCCTGGTTACACATTGACCAACTTGTCATCTGTTTAACATTAAGTGAACACAATTGAATAGCTGGGCTTTTACCTCAACTTCTGTTGTAATCCTGCTAAAGTGATTGTAGTGTTTCTACTGCAAATTGAAATGTTAATAAAACCATGCTATGGATTCAAAACAAATGTTACAGAGTCTGGTTTAATAGATCTGAATTGAGAATCCATACATGAAAGTGTACAGTCAACATATGGGAGCTATGTTCTACAGTGCGGGAGACTAGATGTTAACTGAAGTGTCTTGGCCATTAGACTTCTTTTGAAATGTATTTCTGTACAATACTGGTTGAATGAGTGACATTTTACAGTATAAAACCTTTTTCTAACACTGAACATTTGGTTATACCCATTTCGGTGTGGGGAAAATATATCAAGGTCTTTTCTCACACTTGAGTGACATGGTTAACCTGCCTGAGGTACTATAAACCTAAACACATTAAGAATCCTTTACAATGTCAAGCTACCAGATCATGACATTCTAAAGCGGAAGCAATTTGACCTGGCGTCACCACCTATCCAATCAGATCTACAGGGGGGCTGGAACTTACTGTTCAGTGACAATAACCGACTAGGATTATGACCTCAAGGCACAGAATGATTAGCATTATTGTACTGTTTGGTCTCAGTGGAATGGCTGTCATCAGGACTTGGCAACATTAGTGGAATCTAGTTCAGCAGTAAGCCGATGGCTCAACAGTTCATCTTCCTCACTGGTTTCAATTAGGTTTATTCTCCTATTAAAAAAAAGTGAACTATTAGACACTGATACACAAAGTAGGTCTCGCAAGCAAGAGCCTGTAACACTCAATTTGGCAAAAATAAAGGCTTTTGAGCGGAAGGTCTGACATTGGTTATATACAGTGTCTTTTTCAATCTGCGGGCAGAAGCAAGTAGAAAAACGTCTATTGTAAAGTGATTTAAAAATAGATACAATGAACTTAACAAAAGGCAATTTCCCAATACTGGGAGGGATAAGGCCTGAGTCTATTGAAGTGTCCCAGCAGTCTCCTTGTGATCGTTTCACTGCTAGGCCACCGTACACAAGTCTCCTCTTAGTTCATGAACTGCGTGTAGCCCTCTGCTCCAGTTACTATAACATCCATCCATATCCTCATGGCCTCCGGGGCAGAGGTCACCATGTAGAGTCTGTCGTGAGTCTTCACACAAAGGTCAACGAGGGATTGGGGCTCTGGGATTGCAGGGGAGAGAGAGGTCAAAAGGTCAGTAATGTGGAGATGACTTGGTCATTTAATGACTCTGTTAGAGCGTTGGACTAGTAACTGAAAGGTTGCAGGTACAAATCTGTTCTGCCCCTGAACAGGCAGTTAACTAGGCAAGTCAGTTAAGAACAGTAGGTTAAAGGTTACATTGTCTCCGATTCAACTACAGTACTAGAGCTTGGTTGCAAATAAATGAATTAGTACAATGGGTGCACTACAATCAAATATCTTAAACAACCCCAAAACCTGTATTACATTTGCCCATATCTTTTTTTCAACAACTGATTGTCTCGATGGACAATGGGGCGTCTATGCCAACAGTCACACTACTGCACCTGTTAATAAGAATTCAGCCTTACGCTGCTCCACCACACACACACACGCCTCTCTTTGAAACTAAGGCAGGAGCTCAGAAAAGTGCTGAAGTAGACCGTCAAAACAGGATGCAGGACAGTCCACATACCATAAGACACCCAATGCACATTTTACAGTTGCACACATGCACTTAGAGTTCATAAGCTATATACACACACCTGGATAATCCACCCATATTTGGTCTGTTTTAATTGAAGGGACAGATTCAAACAACCAATTCCACAGAGGAAGGGAATTATCACTAAGGCTTGCTTTGGCAAACAACTCCAATGCAGGAACTAAAGAGGAATGTGAGGATCCAGAGGTGCATTGTTCTGTAATGGCTGTGGGTTTTCATTCTGTCTTGTATTAAACATGCATGATCACACCCCTGGTGGGTATTCAATGGAATATGTAGAGCTGACACAAATCCTTATTCCACATGATACACTTCTGTGTAAACAACCAAACACGCACTTGGGTAAAGAGGGCAGAGAACAAGCAATGGGTGAGTTCACTGAGACAAGTGGTACGTACATTGGTCAAATTGAGGTTGAAAAATCTTTTCTGTGAAACCAGTCAGTAAAAGCAAAAGAGTGAAGAGAAATGAAAGTGTGGAAGAAGCAGAATGTGTGTAAAACTAAACATCATAAAAATATTGCATCAGTACAGTGAAAGTATAAAAAGAAAAGTGATTATAGGAGATTTCATTTGGTTCCGTATAAAGATTTCTCAGTGTTGGGTAGAAAGTACCTTCGTGGCGCTACGCAGGTGATCGTAATAGACCTCTTCAATGTCCTGGAAATAGATGACTCCTTTCAGTTTGGTCTCGTGCTTGTCTGTTGAGTAAATTAACATGACAAAATGCTTGGGTAAAAATATCACATTTGCGATTCCTAGAGTAGTTTCTTTGATGACAGAGAGAGTCATGGAATATACTATATGTAGTGTAAAGGGGCAATGTTCCCCCTTTAGTGGAGACTGCATTCACAGTAAACACAGAATGTCTGCTTAAATCAGAAATGACCTTGAATTTGTAACGCTTCAGCGTTGCAGATTGAATAGAGCCCCTGATTTCGAAATTCTACCCTTATGGTAAAATATAGCAGCTCATTTCATCAACCACTACAAAAACACAACCAGGGGTAACTTTATGCCCCCTTCACCTTCAGGCATAAACTGCACTAGATCCTTGCTACATAAAAATAATAAAACCGTAACTATCTAGGAAAAGTAGTTGCAATTTTAAATTGAATAATTATTTTATAATTTGCATATTACTGTATCTAAAGCCTGCTACCAAAGCGCTACCCACAAATGTGTATTTCCCTTCTGTATCCTAATGCTCATATCTATCAAACTCATTTACACCACCTTTCACAAATACAGTCTACATTTTTTATTTTTTATTTTATTTTACCTTTATTTAACCAGGCAAGTCAGTTAAGAACAAATTCTTATTTTCAATGACGGCCTAGGAACAGTGGGTTAACTGCCTGTTCAGGGGCAGAACGACAGATTTGTACCTTGTCAGCTCGGGGATTCGAACTTGCAACCTTTCAGTTACTAGTCCAAAGCTCTAACCATTAGGCTACCCTGCCGGTATGGGTATGAATATGCCATCTACTGTATCTCCCATTGGCTCGATCCGAGCATTAAAAGCGCACTAATGTGTTTGTATATAAATGGCAGCATTTTCCTTACCAACGTAATAGGAGAAGGTCCTTTTGAGGCGGTCGAAGACAAACCAGCGTTTCTTCCACGACTTGATCTTGCCGCCCTTCTTGACCAGGTAACCCTTACACATCTTGTCTGTGAGGATCACGTGGTAAGAGGTCTCCACGTTGTGGCCGGATGACTCGATGTGGGAGCGCAGGTCAAACTCCTCCTTGCGGATGGGCAGGTAACGAGTCATAGGACGGGCCTGAGAAAGGAGGAAACAAACTTGTAACGAGTGTTTCAAAAGCCTGTACGTCTAACAGGATGAGAGAGAGATCTCAAACTGTATATTCTTTTTGTTTGGATTTGTGTTATTGGGCCTCAGGTTCACCTGGGAGAAGTTCTTGCTCCTCATCTTCACCTCCTTGTCCACCAGCTGCTGCCTGTGCACCGTCTCGTCCTGCAGCCTCTTCTCAGCCTCCTCGCGCCGCCTCCTCTCCTCCTCCAGCATCTGCCTACGGGCATGGCTCTCTCGCTCCTGGAGAGAAGGTGGAAAAAGATCATGAACATAGGCCCTTTTTACATCAGCAGTTGTCACAAAGTACTTTACAGATACCCAGCCTAAAACCTCAAAGACCAGGCAATGCAGAGGCACAGGAAAGAATGCAGGAAACTGGGAAGAAACAGAGGAATCAGACTCCGAGGGGTGGCCAGTCCTAATCTGGCTGTAACACTGAAGTAAGACATCAGTATGGGATCTGATAGGAAGCTAGACATGGCATGTGAGGTAGTGTCTTACTCTGGATTCTATGAGCCTGGCCTTCTCTAGGTGGGCTTCAGACACAGTCAGAGATACATCTCAAATAGCAATGACATCCATCATTCAATATATTTATGGGTTACAGTGTATTAATACTCTTAAGTACTAAAACTGTGTCCCGTTCTGAAAAACCACCCCCAACATGGGAACAAAGAGGATTAAGTAAGTCCTAAAACGCTGTTCATCACTGGTCATAAAAACAGTAGCTTACTATGTGGACACTAACTACCACAAACAGTTATTAACTATCACCGAGTGTTATAAAATGGGTCATGAAATGTGTAACTGTTTAGAGATTCAATGCTGTATACACTGGAAATGTCCCGTCTTGGCCAGGTGGTGCAAGGTTGTGTTCATTAAGGTCAACATTTTAAAACGTTTTGCAACAGAAAACGAATGACTGTTTCTCATTGGACATGTCCAGATAGTAACATTTACATTACATTACATTTAAGTCATTTAGCAGACGCTCTTATCCAGAGCGACTTACAAATTGGTGCTTTCACCTTATGACATCCAGTGGAACAGCCACTTTACAATAGTGCATCTAGGTCTTTTAAGGGGGGAGAAGGATTACTTTATCCTATCCTAGGTATTCCTTAAAGAGGTGGGGTTTCAGGTGTCTCCGGAAGGTGGTGATTGACTCCGCTGTCCTGGCGTCGTGAGGGAGTTTGTTCCACCATTGGGGGCCAGAGCAGCGAACAGTTTTGACTGGGCTGAGCGGGAACTGTACTTCCTCAGTGGTAGGGAGGCGAGCAGGCCAGAGGTGGATGAACGCAGTGCCCTTGTTTGGGTGTAGGGCCTGATCAGAGCCTGGAGGTACTGAGGTGCCGTTCCCCTCACAGCTCCGTAGGCAAGCACCATGGTCTTGTAGCGGATGCGAGCTTCAACTGGAAGCCAGTGGAGAGAGCGGAGGAGCGGGGTGACGTGAGAGAACTTGGGAAGGTTGAACACCAGACGGGCTGCGGCGTTCTGGATGAGTTGTAGGGGTTTAATGGCACAGGCAGGGAGCCCAGCCAACAGCGAGTTGCAGTAATCCAGACGGGAGATGACAAGTGCCTGGATTAGGACCTGCGCCGCTTCCTGTGTGAGGCAGGGTCGTACTCTGCGGATGTTGTAGAGCATGAACCTACAGGAACGGGCCACCGCCTTGATGTTATTTGAGAACGACAGGGTGTTGTCCAGGATCACGCCAAGGTTCTTAGCGCTCTGGGACGAGGACACAATGGAGTTGTCAACCGTGATGGCGAGATCATGGAACGGGCAGTCCTTCCCCGGGAGGAAGAGCAGCTCCGTCTTGCCGAGGTTCAGCTTGAGGTGATGATCCGTCATCCACACTGATATGTCTGCCAGACATGCAGAGATGCGATTCGCCACCTGGTCGTCAGAAGGGGGAAAGGAGAAGATTAATTGTGTGTCGTCTGCATAGCAATGATAGGAGAGACCATGTGAGGTTATGACAGAGCCAAGTGACTTGGTGTATAGCGAGAATAGGAGAGGGCCTAGAACAGAGCCCTGGGGGACACCAGTGGTGAGAGCACGTGGTGAGGAGACGGATTCTCGCCACGCCACCTGGTAGGAGCGACCTGTCAGGTAGGACGCAATCCAAGCGTGGGCCGCGCCGGAGATGCCCAACTCGGAGAGGGTGGAGAGGAGGATCTGATGGTTCACAGTATCGAAGGCAGCCGATAGGTCTAGAAGGATGAGAGCAGAGGAGAGAGAGTTAGCTTTAGCAGTGCGGAGCGCCTCCGTGATACAGAGAAGAGCAGTCTCAGTTGAATGACTAGTCTTGAAACCTGACTGATTTGGATCAAGAAGGTCATTCTGAGAGAGATAGCGGGAGAGCTGGCCAAGGACGGCACGTTCAAGAGTTTTGGAGAGAAAAGAAAGAAGGGATACTGGTCTGTAGTTGTTGACATCGGAGGGATCGAGTGTAGGTTTTTTCAGAAGGGGTGCAACTCTCGCTCTCTTGAAGACGGGAGGGACGTAGTCAGCGGTCAGGGATGAGTTGATGAGCGAGGTGAGGTAAGGGAGAAGGTCACCGGAGATGGTCTGGAGAAGAGAGGAGGGGATAGGGTCAAGCGGGCAGGTTGTTGGGCGGCCGGCCGTCACAAGACGCGAGATGTCATCTGGAGAGAGGGGGAGAAAGAGGTCAGAGCACAGGGTAGGGCAGTGTGAGCAGAACCAGCGGTGTCGTTTGACTTAGCAACGAGGATCGGATGTCGTCGACCTTCTTTTCAAAATGGTTGACGAAGTCATCTGCAGAGAGGGAGGAGGGGGGAGGAGGATTCAAGAGGGAGGAGAAGGTGGCAATGAGCTTCCTAGGGTTAGAGGCAGATGCTTGGAATTTAGAGTGGTAGAAAGTGGCTTTAGCAGCAGAGACAGAGGAGGAAAATGTAGAGAGGAGGGAGTGAAAGGATGCCAGGTCCGCAGGGAGGCGAGTTTTCCTCCATTTCCGCTCGGCTGCCCGGAGCCCTGTTCTGTGAGCTCGCAATGAGTCGTCGAGCCACGGAGCGGGAGGGGAGGACCGAGCCGGCCTGGAGGATAGGGGACATAGAGAGTCAAAGGATGCAGAAAGGGAGGAGAGGAGGGTTGAGGAGGCAGAATCAGGAGATAGGTTGGAGAAGGTTTGAGCAGAGGGAAGAGATGATAGGATGGAAGAGGAGAGAGTAGCGGGGAGAGAGAGCGAAGGTTGGGACGGCGCGATACCATCCGAGTAGGGGCAGTGTGGGAAGTGTTGGATGAGAGCGAGAGGGAAAAGGATACAAGGTAGTGGTCGGAGACTTGGAGGGGAGTTGCAATGAGGTTAGTGGAGGAACAGCATCTAGTAAAGATGAGGTCGAGCGTATTGCCTGCCTTGTGAGTAGGGGGGAAGGTGAGAGGGTGAGGTCAAAAGAGGAGAGGAGTGGAAAGAAGGAGGCAGAGAGGAATGAGTCAAAGGTAGACGTGGGGAGGTTAAAGTCGCCCAGAACTGTGAGAGGTGAGCCGTCCTCAGGAAAGGAGCTTATCAAGGCATCAAGCTCATTGATGAACTCTCCGAGGGAACCTGGAGGGCGATAAATGATAAGGATGTTAAGCTTGAAAGGGCTGGTAACTGTGACAGCATGGAATTCAAAGGAGGCGATAGACAGATGGGTAAGGGGAGAAAGAGAGAATGACCACTTGGGAGAGATGAGGATCCCGGTGCCACCACCCCGCTGACCAGAAGCTCTCGGGGTGTGCGAGAGCACGTGGGCGGACGAAGAGAGAGCAGTAGGAGTAGCGGTGTTGTCTGTGGTGATCCATGTTTCCGTCAGAGCCAAGAAGTCGAGGGACTGGAGGGAGGCATAGGCTGAGATGAACTCTGCCTTGTTGGCCGCAGATCGGCAGTTCCAGAGGCTACCGGAGACCTGGAACTCCACGTGGGTCGTGCGCGCTGGGACCACCAGATTAGGGTGGCTGCGGCCATGCGGTGTGGAGCGTTTGTATGGTCTGTGCAGAGAGGAGAGAACAGGGATAGACAGACACATAGTTGACAGGCTAGAGAAGAGGCTACGCTAATGCAGAGGAGATTGGAATGACAAGTGGACTACACGTCTCGAATGTTCAGAAAGTTAAGCTTACGTAGCAAGAATCTAATTGACTAAAATGATTAAAATGATAGAGTACTGCTGGGGTAGGCTAGCTGCGTTGTTGACACTACCCTAATCAAGTCGAACCGTTGAGTGTGAAGTTTCTACAATGCTGCTTTTCGGGAGCTAGCTGGCTAGCTAGCAGTGTTGGTTACGTTACGTTGCGTTAGGAGAACGACAATAGCTGGCTAGCTAACCTAGAAAATCGCTCTAGACTACACAATTATCTTTGAAACAAAGACGGCTATGTAGCTAGCTATGTAGCTAGCTACGATCAAACAAATCACACCGTTGGGACTGTAATGAAATGAAATGAAAAAGTGATACTACCTATGGAGCGACGCGGAATGCGACCGGAATGCGAAAGTTCTATTCAGTAGACGTTGGCTGGCTATTGGCTAGCTAGGAGTGTCTCCTACGTTAAGGACGACAAAATAGCTGGCTAGCTAACCTCGGTGAATTAAGATAATCACTCTAAGACTACACACTCTAAACTACACAATTATCTTGGATACGAAGACAGCAAAGACAACTATGTAGCTATCTAATACTACACTAATCAAGTCGTTCGGTTGAGTGTGATAGTTACTACAGTGCTACGGTAGCCGGTGAACGTATGCTAGCTGGCTAGCTGCTAGGCAGATAGGAGGGCGACGAAATACGATAATAACGCAATTATCACTCTAAGACTCCACACTCTAAGCTACACAATTATCTTGGATACGAAGACAGCAAAGACAACTATGTAGCTAGCTATGTAGCTAGCTAACACTACACTAATCAAGTCGTTCAGTTGAGTGTGATAGTTACTACAGTGCTACGGTAGCCGGTGAACGTATGCTAGCTGGCTAGCTGCTAGGCAGATAGGAGGGCGACGAAATACGATAATAACGCAATTATCACTCTAAGACTCCACACTCTAAGCTACACAATTATCTTGGATACGAAGACAGCAAAGACAACTATGTAGCTAGCTATGTAGCTAGCTAACACTACACTAATCAAGTCGTTCAGTTGAGTGTGATAGTTACTACAGTGCTACGGTAGACGGTGAACGTGTTGGACAGATAGGAGACGACGAAATACGACGAAATACGAATAAGTAACCTCCCCTCTTCACTCCGCTTTGGACAGTTTATTTTCCATTTCCTGCCTACTGAACACAACCCTAATGAGTGCTTAGGCCTGATGATTACAAGCAATCTTTGATGTCCTGTTTTAAAGTGGAGAAACAGCTGTGCTTTCACCAGGTGCAAAGGGAATGGACACATATGTCTTGTCTATGTGCAACCACACACACCCTACCTTTCATATCAACTGGCTCAGAGCAACCACTATCTGTGCAGTGTCTTTAACTAGTCATTTGACTATATTTCAGCAGTCACTCACCCAGATGTTTAACTGACCAAAATACAAATGTTGACTTTTAACCAATCACAGACAGTAAAGGGAACATCCCATCTGCTGTAGCCTACACATGTATCCAGTCCTGCATCCCAAATATCACCCTATTCCCTATATAGTGCACTACTTTTGACCAAAGCTCATAGGCTCTGGTCATTAGTAGTGCACTATATAAGGAATAGGGAGCCATTTGGGCACAACACAGTGTGTTCACCCAGGCCAAGATCATAAAATATGGTGAATAAATTATTTGGGAGGAAGGCCGTGTTCAGCAAACAGTCTCTGGCATGTGTTTACGGAAGAGCGTTTCGCTAATTATTATGGTCGGCGATAATTCATGCACGACAACAAACTTGACGAGTTCTGTATGAACTGAGAATACCTTTTGACTGTGATAAAGACGTTTGAACTAGATTTAGAGAAATATTTTCAATTTTTCACACTATCGTGTCGACTGAAACCAAACTGTGCTGCCTCGGATACTTTACACATCGACCTTTTCCGCATGGTCCAGCACGCCAGCTCAGGACAGACAACCTGGGTTAGTTCTGCTCAGTAGTGTAAAAAGCCCTCTATTGTACGTTAAATATCCACTAGAATAGTGATAACAGTGGATGGACAACAGCTGAGCAGACACACAGGCTTCTTTTGTCACTATTAGACAGACTAATGATACGCGACACAGCTTAACAGATGGTGCACAATTCACAGTCAGACAGGATGTGGGGAGGAGTCATTTGACCCATGTGGTTACTTGTCGGAGATCCCTTGGCAGAAATTAGCCAGTGTGAGTGTGTTCCAGGATATGCATGTGTGTGTTTCTGACCTGGACATGTTGTCGGGGGAGCAGGCCGAGTTGTTGCCTGTGGAGACGCTGGTGTCCATGCTGAAGACCGCTCCAGCACCCTCTCCTCCAACGGTGTTGTTTTTGGTCGGCCTCTGGAATCAGTACAATTGCCCTGGGAGGTGCAGACTAGGGATCCGCTTTGGGAAAGTCGTATACCTCAAATCAAATGTATTTATATAGCCCTTCGTACATCAGCTGGTATCTCAACGTGCTGTACAGAAACCCAGCCTAAAACCCCAAACAGCAAGCAATGCAGGTGTAGAAGCACGGTGGCTAGGAAAAACTCCCTAGAAAGGCCAAAACCTAGGAAGAAACCTAGAGAGGAACCAGGCTATGTGGGGTGGCCAATCCTCTTCTGGCTGTGCCGGGTGGAGATTATAACAGAGCATGGCCAAGATGTTCAAATGTTCATAAATGACCAGCATGGTCGAATAATAATAAGGAAGAACAGTTGAAAAGTTGAAACTGGAGCAGCAGCAAGTCCGGGTGGACTGGGGCATGGTCCTAGGGCTCAGGTCCTCCGAGAGAGAAAAAGAAAGAGAGAATTAGAGAGAGCATATGTGGGGTGGCCAGTCCTCTTCTGGCTGTGCCGGGTGGAGATTATAACAGAACGTGGCCAAGATGTTCAAATGTTCATAAATGACCAGCATGGTCGAATAATAATAAGGCAGAACAGTTGAAACTGGAGCAGCAGCACAGTCAGGTGGACTGGGGACAGCAAGGAGTCATCATGTCAGGTAGTCCTGGGGCACGGTCCTAGGGCTCAGGTCCTCCGAGAGAGAGAGAAAGAAAGAGAGAATTAGAGAGAGCATATGTGGGGTGGCCAGTCCTCTTCTGGCTGTGCCGGGTGGAGATTATAACAGAACGTGGCCAAGATGTTCAAATGTTCATAAATGACCAGCATGGTTGAATAATAGTAAGGCAGAACAGTTGAAACTGGAGCAGCAGCATGGCCAGGTGGACTGGGGACAGCAAGGAGTCATCATGTCAGGTAGTCCTGGGACATGGTCCTAGGGCTCAGGTCCTCCGAGAGAGAGAAAGAAAGAGAGAAGGAGAGAATTAGAGAACGCACACTTAGATTCACACAGGACACCGAATAGGACAGGAGAAGTACTCCAGATATAACAAACTGACCCTAGCCCCCCGACACATAAACTAATGCAGCATAAATACTGGAGGCTGAGACAGGAGGGGTCAGGAGACACTGTGGCCCCATCCGAGGACACCCCGGACAGGGCCAAACAGGAAGGATATAACCCCACCCACTTTGCCAAAGCACAGCCCCCACACCACTAGAGGGATATCTTCAACCACCAACTTACCATCCTGAGACAAGGCCGAGTATAGCCCACAAAGATCTCCGCCACGGCACAACCCAAGGGGGGCGCCAACCCAGACAGGCCGACCACAACAGTGAATCAACCCACCCAGGTGACGCACCCCCCCAGGGACGGCATGAGAGAGCCCCAGTAAGCCAGTGACTCAGCCCCCGTAACAGGGTAGAGGCAGAGAATCCCAGTGGAAAGAGGGGAATCGGCCAGGCAGAGACAGCAAGGGCGGTTCGTTGCTCCAGAGCCTTTCCGTTCACCTTCCCACTCCTGGGCCAGACTACACTCAATCATATGACCCACTGAAGAGATGAGTCTTCAGTAAAGACTTAAAGGTTGAGACCGAGTTTGCGTCTCTGACATGGGTAGGCAGACCGTTCCATAAAAATGGAGCTCTATAGGAGAAAGCCCTGCCTCCAGCTGTTTGCTTAGAAATTCTAGGGACAATTAGGAGGCCTGCGTCTTGTGACCGTAGCGTACGTGTAGGTATGTACGGCAGGACCAAATCAGAGAGATAGGTAGGAGCAAGCCCATGTAATGCTTTGTAGGTTAGCAGTAAAACCTTGAAATCAGCCCTTGCTTTGACAGGAAGCCAGTGTAGAGAGGCTAGCACTGGAGTAATATGATAAAATTTTTTGGTTCTAGTCAGGATTCTAGCAGCCACTTGTCACGAACCGGCTCAAAGCCCGTAACAAAGGGAGACAACGTGGAGATAAGGAGTAGCAAAATATGTATTTATTACCTAAAGCAACTAAGTATAATATACAATGGTGTGTGTAATCAGTAATCAGTAGTGTAAGTGAGTGTTTTGCATGCATGAATGTGATAATGCAGGGTGATGAAAGGTGCCAAAGCAAACAAACAAACAAACGGCCACCAAGAACCACAACACAATCTACAAAGGGTGTTAGCATGGAGAGAGTCTCCTCCATGAATGGGGAAGTGGTGTATTTATCCTGGGAGACACCGGGCCCAGGTGTTTCCCATGTAGCTGACGACCCTCCCAACTCCGCCCACCAGCATCCTAATAAGGAAATAACAGAGAGAATACGGCAGACAGAGTGGGAGGGTCGTCACAATACCATTATTTGTGTATGTATGTAAATTATGAGTTGTAAAGAATGAATGGTATTGAAGATAATAGACTATTTTTATAAAAAAATATAAAAAAATAGGCTGTAATAAGTTTCTCGTTCCGTTTTGTTGTTTTGCATTTTGTATAGTTATTGTCATGTATCGCTCTTCCTTCATTAAAGACATGAGTAACCACCACGCTGCATTTCGGTCCGACTCTCTTTCAACAAACGAAGAACGCCGTTACAGGTAGGTAGTGTGGTCTGCAGCTTATCATGAGAAACTCTACCTCAGGCAAGCAATAGCCCGAGACTTCCTTAGACATCATGCACCAGCTGTTTATAAGAATACATAGACCGCCGCCCCTTGTCTTACCAGACACCGATGTTCTATCCTGTCGGAACATCACATAGCCAGCCAGCTGTATGTTGATATGTTGTCGTTCAGCCTCGACTTCGTGAAGCATAAGATGTTACAGTTTTTAATGTCCTGTTGGTCATTTAATCTTCCCAGTAAGTCATCCATTTTATTGTCCTAAGATTATATGTTTGCTAGCAGAATTGGGGGTTTATTCGATCGCATCCGACTTCTCAGAAAAAATAAGCTGCAAACAAAAAAACGGTTGGGGGCACGTAAAACGTCTGCCTTCTGTGTTGGTGTTTGAAGCTTTTGGAGGTTAGACAAAACTAATGCTATGATGCTAGGTGTTCAAGTGAAGACTGGTTGAACCAATATAATTCGATGTGCAAGGGTATATTGCAATATCGTTTTATCATTCCTCTTAGCAAACACTATATTTATTAAGGTAAATGTGTGTGCTTGCTAGTGTTGAAGTATTAAGGCTTGTGAAATAGTAGTATTAGTGGTAATGACGGGCAGTATGCGTAGCTAATGGTAGTTGTAGTAATGGTGGTAATAGGGTTGTCATAGGCTATGGGTTAGTTAAAGTTAGTTATTTTGGGTTGGTTTGTAGGTGTGGAGTTATTATAGTGGGAAAGTATAATAGGTTAGAGTAAGTACTATAGCATCATTAGGAATAGAATGGGTTTTTAAGCTTAATTATATTTTTAAACATTCTGAAAATTTTGTGGCAGTGACTTCAGTTTAGAATATGGAGCAAAAATAGTTTTCGCCACTGCTCTTGATCCATTTCAACAACAAAAACCACCCAATTTTGACATGTGCTGACTGACTTAATTTAGATTTCCTCAACACAGCTTTTTGCCACCATTCATACTTTATAAACGATAAAGCTTGTTGTATCTCCATTCATTTCGAATGTGGAATGCAAGCTTCAACATTTTAAACTGAAATCACTGCCACAGAACAATCCGACTATTATAACAAACAAAAATGGAAATCTTTAAAAACCCATTCTATGGCTAATAATGCACCAGCACTCACGCTTGCCTATTATAATTTCCCACTATAACCCACTATAATAAGTCCACACCTACAAACCACCACAAAATAACTACCTTTAAGTACTACCATTACTAGGCCTACTGCCTTCATTACCACTATCACGTACTACTATTTCACAACCATTAATACTTCAAGGCTAGCAAGCACACACATTTACCTTAATAAACATAGTGTTTGCTACGAGGAAGGATTAAAGGATATTGCGATATACCCTTGCACATTGAATTATATTGGTTCCTACTACTAGTTATTGGTGTGCTTGCTGTTCTTACTGAATAATCCCAAAGTTTGACTTGATTAAATCCAGTAAATTGTATCTGAAGTAAACAGTGTGAAACTGGTAATGCAACCACCATTCCTGGCCTATCGTGTGTTCTTGAATGTTGTTAAACTGGTAATGTGATGTCCATACCTGGTCAAGAATGTGTTTTTTGCATGGGGCTGTGAAACTAGTAATGCGATGTCAATGCCCGGTCAAGAATGTGTTCTTGCCTGGAACTGTGAAACTACTAATGCAGACGCTTGCGAGCAGTGTGGGTCAATGATGGAATAAAATGTATGTGTCAATTTATTTTGCAATGCTAACATGCTGACCAGACCGCTCGAGCGCCATCACGCGCGTTGTTGATTTTGTCCACCCACACCAGACGCGATCAGGACACGCAGATTGAAATATCAAAACGATCTCTGAACCAACTTTTCGATTTTCCGTGATGTGTTCTGTCGGTTCCCTTGCTAATGTTTGCTAAACCAAAGCTAGTTTGACACAATTGCAGCTACAGCTAGTAATAGCCAATGTTTGTAAGAAAGTATTTCACATAGCAGGACATCTAGCTAACGTCATTCATTGTATGCACAGGTTGCGTTGGACAAAATTGATGATGGCAGTCCGACTAGCAGGGCTAGAGGGAGAGGCAGGGGGCAGAGGCAGGTGCATCGAGACAGAAATGAGGAGAGGCGTTTTGTATTATGTTGAAAAAACCTATATATTTAACAAAAATAACGTTGTTTTTTTAAATAGTTGATGCATGAACAGAATAATTGGTGGCTGAATACATAGTGACCGACTGGCTCAAATTGGTCTTATGTAGCAAAATTTGAAATTGTGTTTTTTACATTCAATAAAAGTAGAGACTCGGTGCTACAAAATGGCATATCATACACTACAGTTGAGCAACAATGGGAAAGTAATTGTGCTTTGAAAGAAGATAAACTTGTAAACTCACTTTTAAAAAAATGGCCTTTGAATGTTTTTGTACCACTACTGGAGAGCCCTTCTTTGTCTACACCCATTCAGCATCGCTCACACCATCTTAAGTTTTAGCCCCACCCATCTCTTTAAGGGTTGATCTGTGCATTCTGTACTAACAACAGCAGTCAAGCACCCAAGCTAACTTGCTAGCTTCTTCCAGACACGAATGAGAGAACAGCTCACTGAACATTACTCGCCCTAGCAGAGCTAGTTAGACTGTTATGTTATCCAGAGCGTTGGTGACTGCAACTGTGCTGTAAAATTGTACATTCCTAAATAATTCACAGCGACTGGCCGATGAGTAGGGTTGATCCGAACGTTCTGACCTCACAACTGCAGTCAAGCACCCAAGCAAATATTGGCTAGCTTGCTAGCTACTTCCAGACACAAATGAGAAAATACCCCACTCTGACCATTTTACTCACCCTAGCAGAGCTGGTTAGGCTGTTTTCATGTTATCCAGAGCATTGGGACTGTAACTGTGCTGCTGTCAACAATTGAATAACGCATTTTTGCAGACTGTTACTGACACCGGCCATATTCAACGGGTGTTGAGCGTTCGTAAATTAATCAGTTATTCTGCGCTCTGGCATACTCAGACAAGAGTGCTTTGAAATCGGACATTACTCATGACATTACTACCCTGCATGAATCTGCAGCTAGCTAACCAACCAGGTTCAATGTTAGATAGCTAACATTAGGTTATAGCTAGCCAAGCAAATGGCTGTGAGATATGAATAATAAGATCATACACGTAACATTAGCTAGGGAGCCAACCAGCTAACATTAGTTAGCTAGGTAAACAATTACCCATAATCCCAACTCATGACGTTACTACCCTGCATGAATCTACATGTAGCTAACCAACCAGCTTCAATGTTAGCGAGCTAACATTAGGCTATAGCTATCCAAGCAAATGGCACTGAGATACAAATATTAAGCTCATACACACAAACGGAATGAGCAGCAGCTACATTTGGCTACAAGCAAATGGTATGAGCAGCAGCTACGTTTGGCTACATGCGGACCGTTGGTGGAATTCTCGCGAGAGAGTAACGGTTAATGTGATTGAACGTTAATTATTTGACTAGGCTACCTGTATTTGACATTTTGTTGTTATTTTGCTGAACACTAGATGGTTTAATTTTATTTTTGGCAGTGAAACGAGGCTACTCAGTCGAGAAAAAAACCTCACCCAAATGTATTTACATTTACATTTACATTTAAGTCATTTAGCAGACGCTCTTATCCAGAGCGACTTACAAATTGGTGCGTTCACCTTAAGACATCCAGTGGAACAGCCACTTTACAATAGTGCATCTAAATCTTTTAAGGGGGGTGAGAAGGATTACTTTATCCTATCCTAGGTATTCCTGAAAGAGGTGGGGTTTCAGGTGTCTCCGGAAGGTGGTGATTGACTCCGCTGTCCTGGCGTCGTGAGGGAGTTTGTTCCACCATTGGGGGGCCAGAGCAGCGAACAGTTTTGACTGGGCTGAGCGGGAACTGTACTTCCTCAGTGGTAGGGAGGCGAGCAGGCCAGAGGTGGATGAACGCAGTGCCCTTGTTTGGGTGTAGGGCCTGATCAGAGCCTGGAGGTACTGAGGTGCCGTTCCCCTCACAGCTCCGTAGGCAAGCACCATGGTCTTGTAGCGGATGCGAGCTTCAACTGGAAGCCAGTGGAGAGAGCGGAGGAGCGGGGTGACGTGAGAGAACTTGGGAAGGTTGAACACCAGACGGGCTGCAGCGTTCTGGATGAGTTGTAGGGGTTTAATGGCACAGGCAGGGAGCCCAGCCAACAGCGAGTTGCAGTAATCCAGACGGGAGATGACAAGTGCCTGGATTAGGACCTGCGCTGCTTCCTGTGTGAGGCAGGGTCGTACTCTGCGGATGTTGTAGAGCATGAACCTACAAGAACGGGCCACCGCCTTGATGTTAGTTGAGAACGACAGGGTGTTGTCCAGGATCACGCCAAGGTTCTTAGCGCTCTGGGAGGAGGACACAATGGAGTTGTCAACCGTGATGGCGAGATCATGGAATGGGCAGTCCTTCCCCGGGAGGAAGAGCAGCTCCGTCTTGCCGAGGTTCAGCTTGAGGTGGTGATCCGTCATCCACACTGATATGTCTGCCAGACATGCAGAGATGCGATTCGCCACCTGGTCATCAGAAGGGGGAAGGAGAAAATTATATATGTATGTATGGACCCGTTGAAAAATAAATGGACTGTTTGAAAATGTGAAGAATAAATATATATATAAAAAAAGTGAATCACATTTTGATTTGGCATACCCCCGATGTCATTGCGTGTACCCCTGGGGGTACGCATACCCCAGTTTGGGAATACCTGTCCTAGAGATTTACCGCCGGCGGAATGGTGAGCCACCACAGGTGCACCTTGGCAACTGCAGGGAGATGCCTACAGACAGAGAGAGGAAGTGTTGCGGTCAGGGACCAGACCTCTGTGTAAGCCAGCTGCCACATTTCACCCATAGATCCAACGGGATGTGTCGAGTTGTTTGGGAACTCGGCTGGGGTGTTCAGAGATTATTATTTTATGTACACCATTTATTTTCTTTTTATGTGAACGCAGCTGTAACTACTATCCACTTTTAACCAGCGATGAATTGCACTAAAGTTCGATTACTGTTAGATGACGATGACTAGTACCTTAAATCTATTGACATGGAACTGACATGGTCTAGGGCATGCAATAAAACAAAAAGATACTATGTGCTCTAAAAAAGGAAAAAGCAGACATCCGCTATTACAAGGTTTTTGCTGAACATGCCAAACCTTGGGATGATCTTGATTTCTCATCTTTCAAATCAAACAGTAGAGGCACAGCCATACTTATCCATAAGACTTTTAACACTCTTCTTCCCAAAATAATAAAAGGGACCTAGCAGTAGGCAACCCATTTGCAAAATTTATTGGATGCCAGCAGTCTTCAGCATCACAGTAAAATTAACTTTTCAGACCCATTTCAAAAAATGGCAAAACCAAGGTGGATACTGAGAACCGGGGTTTCAAACAAGGTGGGAGTGGAGTATATGTTCCAAGATCCCATTTTTAAAAAAAATCTTCAAATTAGACAGTGTTTCGGTTTACTGAAAGGAGTATAATCTGAATGACATTTGAAACCCTTCTTGTCACAGCACAAAAACATTAAAGACAAAATAAAGGCTTACAAAATAGAGGAATTCTAAAAGGAGGCCTCAAATCTCGACAGGCTCTGTTGAAAATAAATTTGGGAAAAGGACCAGGCTGACTATCAGTGATGAGTTATGGGCTGAGGTTTGCAGAAGAGATCGGTAAACTGCACCCATTTACTAAGGGGATTTCATAAAAACACATTTTTAAATTTTATTATACTCCTTTTGAGACTCCAGAAAAAACAGATATTTTAAATGTGATGTCTGAGCAGAAAACCATTGCATGATTTTGGAGCTGTAGACCAGTTGTCCATCAATCTAAAAGAGCAGCTTGTGAAAAAGGGAAAATACTAGATTTTATTGCATATTCCTTGGCTGTGGATGAGAGCACCATGACATTTCTGAATTGCCCAGTTGTCAATTTGTTCTTGATCCTGACAGAACCTAAATTTGACAGAGGAGTTTTTGGCATACGTTGCTATGCATGGCATTCTTCTGTTGCATGATTTGTATGAAAATGTGGTGTCCAGATTGTAAATGAGATGGAGCTTCCTCTTGAAAAACTCGTGGGTTTGACCTCCGACAAGAGCACCTGTTGGATAGACACAGGAGCTACTGGTCAACTATATTTCAAAAGATGCAGAGGAAAACGCGACAGGTGAGCTGACAGCTTATCATTGTATCATAAAAAGCTAAAAGCCTTGAAAATGGAGCATGTAATGAGCATCATCACGGCTAGAAATAACTTTATCAGAGAACCTTGAATCACCGCCAGTTCAAGGCATTTCTGATGGTTTTTTGTGTTTTTATTTTTATTTTTATCACACAGAGGTGCGATGGCTAAGCCAGGGAAAGGTGCTTCAAAGATGTTTATTATGAGGAGATTTGTCTGTTCTTGGACAGCAAAATGAAAAACACAATACAACTAAAAAACTGTTTATTTTTGAAATGGCTTTTATTTTAATTGTTTGTCATTTTCAATGCAATTAATATTTTTGAGCTTTTTATTTTTCATCTTTTTATGCCAGTACAGTGAAGGCATTTCCAAAACCAAACTGATCTGGTTTGGGATGAGTTGGACCGCAGAGTGGAAGGAAATTTGAGCCACTTTCCCAGCTGCCAGACCATGAAAGGAACTCTCTCCAGTGACAGTTCCCGAAAGCATTCACAGTTGAAGCTGGTAAAATAGGTATGCTTGCAAAGCTGACTTTCGGGTGGCTGACTTTGAAGAACAAAATATAAAATTGGAACTTGCTTTATTTAACCCATTTGCTGTTGACTAAAGCTCACCACCAAACCTCCAAATGGAGTTGATTGACTCAATGCAATGAAGTAAACTGAGGGCAAAATATGCGGAATGGGTGCTGTCCAAACTTTTGACTGGTTCTCCCCGGTCAATGCAACCCCATTGTGGTAGGCTGCTCAAACAATGGTTAAACATTGAGAGCACATACCTGTGTGAACAACTGTTTTCTTTGATGAACCTGAACAAAACATCACACAGAAGTAACTTACTGCTGAACACTTAAACTTTATTCTGATGATTTCTTCAGCTATTTCCATGAACATTGAAACTTGTGGAAAAAGATGGGACACCACCAAGTATCACTTACTCAATTGTCAAACAAGAATGAAGGGTTTGAAAGGATAAAGTGTTTTTTATGTGTTGAAGTTTAAAAGTTAAAATTTTAATATAGTTATTTTGATAGAACTCCTTGTTAGTTGAAGTCATTAAACAAAGTGTATTAGTTTTTGATTAATAGAATTTTGCACTTTATTTTTTATATTTCAATCCAATTATATTTTAAAAATATTTCAAAAATGTGGATGATAGAAAATTGCTATTATTGTTTTTTCTTTGAAGTAAATTTAGCCCACTTTTGTAAAATTTATTTTATAGTACTTTTTGCTTTGTCAAGGGTTTCTAATAATTTTGGATGTGACTGTTATGTTATATTTATATTGGACCCCAGGAAGATTTGTCTTTTGGGGATCTTAATAAACTAAATGAAACTAAACCATAATATTGCTTTAAGACTAGATCATATTGTAATATATTTGTTAGGTTTCAGTATGTTCAATATAATTTATACTCAGCCATATGGCCATTTAAAAATTTTTCAATGAACATGACATCCACATTATTTACTGATTTTTTTAGTTCCTGGCCCATCCGATATCCATTTGATTCCTAACACCACATTTTGGATTAGGGAGGCAATAAAACGGAAAAAGAACTAAATGTTTAAAATAACAAAAAAGCAATCCTCCTGCATTACAAGAGACAATAGCCATTGTGATGTTGTTGTACATGCCAAACTCCGCAGAGCTTGGGTGTGGCAGGTGTATTTCTCATCTTTCAAATCAAACAGTAGAGGCACAGCCATACTTATCCATAAGACTAAACACTCTTCTTCCCAAAATAATAAGATAGTGAAACTAGAAAAGGCATTTCCCAGACAATGGGAAATAAATATGAGGGATGCCAACTTTAATCTTTGGCATACTCTAGGCAATCAGTAGGCTATTGGCTTTTCAATGGCTAATGTCTAAACTGAAAGGTGGGCTAAATCAAGAGGTTGCCAGGCTAAACAGGTATTTCTTCTCAAGATTACCCAGCATTTAAAAAAAAAATGTTTTTAGCCATGGGGGTAATTTCCTCATTTACCGTCCCATTGGTCAGAAGGCTTAGAACTCAGTTGAATTCTCTGCATCCATACACAGAGCTATGGTTGCACAGCCACACCTATCTTTTAAAGATTTCAAAACAATACCTGTTAAAGTAAATTTTTTTCTCAGAAAGGAATTGAGCAAACATTATAGCTCAGTGTTTAAAATTTATTTTAAAAGTCTTTTTTGTCTGACTTTATCAGTGATGAGTTATGGGCTGAACATTTCATCTTTATCAAGTACTAATACATTTCAGATGTGACTTGCAACCCAGGAGTGGCTACTGCACCTCTACTAATGAAAGTAAACTAAACTAAATCATAATTTTGACACATTTTATTATATTTTGTTTAGAAATGTCATTGTTTTAACTGTTTCACCATCTTCATATTATTTATATGCAGTATTTTGGAGCTGTAGAAAACTTCCATGATATCTGGCACATTATTAACTTACTGCACAGAAAATACTAGATGTACAGTTTGATATGACCCCATGTATCTATCTTCTTAATGCCCAGCAGGACTTTGTTCTTGATCCTGACAGAGAAAATTTGCTTATGACTATTACATACTTTGCTAAGAAATGTATTCTTCTGTTGTGGAACTGGACAGAGTGAACGGGGTGACTAGGGAAATGTGCAGATACATGTTGTGTAAGGTGCTGTAAAATCTAAAAACTAATTATTGGCCCGTCGTCTCAGCGAAGGCTAGAAATAGCTAATAAGAACCTTGATAGTGCTGCTGCAAGTGTTATATATGGTTTTTTGTGTTTTTATTTTTATTTTTGAGTATGTGTGCGTATGTATATATATATATATATATATATATATATATATATATATATATATATATATATATATATGCACCAAGGAAAATGAATAAATAAAATACAATAAAAACACTTATTATTTTTCTTAATCTTTTATTTTAATTGTTTGTTTTTTTCAAATGTATTATTATTATATTTTTTGACTTTTTATTTTTTATTTTTTTTTAAGCCTGTCACATCTGTGAATGTGGACCTGGCCTCCACAATCACTCAACCTCAACCCAATTGATATGGTTTGGGATGAGTTGGACCGCAGAGTGAAGGAAAAGCAGCCAACAAGTGCTCGGCATATGTGGGAACTCCTTCAAGACAGTTGGGAAAGCATTCCAGGTGAAGCTGGTTGAGAGAATGCCAAGAGTGTGCAAAGGCAAAGGGTGGCTACTTTGAAGAATCTCAAATATAAAATATATTTTGATTTATTTAACAATTCTTTGGTTACTACATGATTCCGTATGTGTTATTTCATAGTTTTAATGTCTTCCCTATTAGTCTACAATGTATAAAATAGTAAAAATAAAGAAAAAACCCTTGAATGAGTAGGCGTGTCCAAACTTTTGACTGGTACTGTATGTCAATGCAACCCCATTGTGGTAAGAGCTATGGAAACAATGGTTAAACATTGAGATGTATTTACCTCGTGTCTACAGATCCTTTGTGTATGTGTCACGTTGACAGAAGTAATACCTTGCCTGTAGACTTAAACTTTATTATGATGATAGTATTTCCATGAATGAAATTGTGTAATGAAGCATGTGTGTAACGGTATGACTTACTTGTTAGATTGTACAACATAGAATGAAGGGTTTGAAAGGATAAAGTGTCTGGTTTTATGTGTTGATTTCACTTATTTTAATATAGTTATTTTGATAGAACCTCCTTGGGTAGTTGAAGTCATTACCAGGAAATTGTATTAGTATAAAATAATATAATTGAATATATAAATATATATTATATATATATATATATATATATATATATATATACTATATATATATATATAAATACAAAAAAATGTGGTCATACAATACAGCTCAGTATTTGTATAATTTATTTTATAGTAATTTTTGCTTTGTCAAGGGTGCTAATAATTTTGGATGTGACTGTATGTTAAGTTTTATGTTGGACCCCAGGAAGAGTTACAGCAGTTAATGGGGATCTTAATAAACTAAATGAAACTAAACCATAATACTTCAAGACTAGAACGCATACAACGTTTCTAGTTTCACAATGTCTTCATATAATTTATATCAGCCATGGTTGGCCTATGCAAAACTCTCTACATGACATCCACATTATTTACTTAATCTTCTTAGTTCCTGAAGGAACATGGCCTGATATCCACATTATTCCTAACAACACATTTTGGATTGCGGAGGCTAATCTCGGCACCCAGAACCAAATGTTTAGAATAACAAGAGGCCTAATCCTCCTGCATTGGAGCATACAATAGCCATTGTATGAAATTACACTTGTTGTTGTATATTGATCCACTAGGTTTACTGTTAAATTAGTCAGTAATGTGGATATCATGGAGAGAGTTTTGCATAGGCCAACCATGGCTGATATAAATAATATGAAGATAGTGAAACTAGAAAAGGACATTTCCTGCTCACACAATGGGAAATAAATATGCTATTGGTGAGCTAATATGTTGCATTTTATCCGTCCAAGCACATAGCAGTAGGCTATGGTGGCTTTTCAATGGCTAATGTCTAAATCGATAGGTGGGCTAAATCAACAGGTTAGCCAGGCTAAACAGGTATTTCTTCTCTCAAGTGTTACCGCCAGCATGTGTAAAAAAATGTTTTTGCCTGGGGGTATTTTGGTCGTCATTCTGACCGTCCCATTGGTCAGAAGGCTGCGACTAGTTGAGTTCTCTGCATCCATACACAGAGCTATGGTTGCAAGGACTGGCCACACCTATCTTTTTAAGATTTCAAAAACAATACCTGTTAAAGTAAATTTTTTTCTCAGAAAAGAATTGAGCAAACATTATAGCTCAGTGTTTATTATTTATTTTATACAGTCTTTTTTGCTCATCTTTATCAAGGGTGCTAATACATTTCAGATGTGACTGTATTTTATGTGGATCCCAGTAAGAGTGGCTACTGCATGTGCAGCAGCTAATGGGGATCCTAGTAAACTAAACTAAATCATAATACTTCAAGACGAGCAAGCATACATATTTTGTTTAGGAAATGTCATTGTTTTAGTTTCACCATCTTCATATTATTTATATCAGCCATGGTTGGCTTATGGAAAACTCTCTCCATGATATCCACATTATTAACTTACTCCTCTTCATTCCTGGGGGAACATATGACCCCATGTATCTATCTTCTTAATGCCCAGCAGGGCCTGATATCCACATTATAATGGCATAACAACTGTTCACATTGACATGTGACTAATTTCAGCACCCAGAAACAAATGTTTAGAATAACCAGTGGTGGAAAAAGTACCCAGTTGTCATATTTGAGTAAAAGTAAAGATACCTTAATAGAAAATGAATAGTAAAGTGAAAGTCACTCAGTAATATACTACTTGAGTAAAAGGTTCAACGTATTTGGTTTTTAAATATACTTTACTATCAAAAGTAAATGTAATTGCTAAAATATACTTCAGTATCAAAAGTAAAAGTACAAGTATAAATGGAACCAGACAGCATAATTGTCTTCTTTTTTTAAATTTACAGACATCATTTACAAACGAAGCATGTGTTTAGTGAGTCCGCCATATCAGAGGCAGTATGGGGATGAGCAGGTATCTTCTCTTGATAAGTGTGTGAATTAGACAATTTTGCTGTCCTGCTAAGCATTCAAACTGTAACCTGTACTTTTTGGTGTCAGGGAAAATATATGGAGTAAAAGTACATCATTTTCTTTAGAAATGTAGTGAAGTAAAAGTACAAGTTGTCAAAACTATCAATAGTAAAGTAAAGTTGGTTAGCTAATGTGTTGCATTTTATCAGTCAAAGCAGAAAGCTGTAGGCTATGGTGGCTTTTCACATGAATAATGGCTAAATTGACAGGTGGACTAAATCGACAGGTTAGCCAGGCTACATAGGTATTTCTTCTCTCAGGTGTTCCGGCCAAAATAGCCTGAGGTGATTTCATCATCATTTTGACCATCCCATTGGTCGGGGGGCTGTGACTAGATGAGGACTTCAGCGGTAATTGGGAGGAAACAGGAGCTGGCTGCAGTGTTCCAAACTATTTGGAAGGGGAGTGACACGGGAGGGTGCATTTGGGTATATATAGCACCGTTTGTGCAACTTTTCCTGACAATCTCCCTGGACGAGGAAGAGAAGGGAGCATCACGAAGTGAGCAAGACTGGCTGTTTACCGAAGCTATGGCCATGGCTCTCAATGTACCTTTCTTTGTATTGATCACATCAGTGATTATACAAACCGTGACATCGAGCACCTTCAAATCGTAAGTACACTAAAAAACATTTGATGTAGAAAGCAGTAGATTAAACACACAATCATCTATTTTAATTTACATGTCTGGCTGGATGCAACAGATGTAGGAATGAATTATACTCTGAATTCTTCACGCTATACAGGTGTAGAATAGCCAACCTAAACGATATAAATATTTTAGTTATAAACATATTAAATATGAAAGAGTATTTTCTATGCTCACTGCACTGACAACTGAATAGAGACAATTGCAAGCATCTATCTGTGAATAATACAAAAAAAGATAGTGGTAAGGCCACAGGACATCACTGTTATACATACAGTACCTCTATCTCTCTGCATGTGAGGCTTTTCATTTGTTATGAGCCATGCTGGCAAATTGAACTAGATTTTTGGGTTGAAAAATCCTACTTGTGATAGCTGTTATACAGTGCATTCAGAAAGTATTCAGACCCCTTGACTTTTAAGAAATGTTAAGTTACAGCCTTATTCTAAAATTGATTTAATAAAACATATCAACCTAGACACAGTACCCCATAAAGACACAGCAAACCCTGTTTTTTGTTTTTATGTTTGCAAATGTATTAAAGAGAACGCTCACATGTTACATACAGTTGAAGTTTACATAAACCAAGTTAATGACAGCAACATAAGTGTTTCAATCACTCCACATATTTCTTGTTAACAAACTATAGTTTTGGCAAGTTGGTTAGGACATCTACTTTGTGCCTGACACAAGTCATTTATCCAACAATTGTTTACGGACATTATTTCACTTATAATTCACCACCCAAAGATTGGAAAGCAGCTGCGGTCATCCCCCTCTTCAAAGGGGGGGACACTCTTGACCCAAACTGCTACAGACCTATATCTATCCTACCATGCCTTTCTAAGGTTTTCGAAAGCCAAGTCAACAAACAGATTACCGACCATTTCGAATCTCACCATACCTTCTCTGCTATGCAATCTGGTTTCAGAGCTGGTCATGGGTGCACCTCAGCCACGCTCAAGGTCCTAAACGATATCTTAACCGCCATCGATAAGAAACATTACTGTGCAGCCGTATTCATTGATCTGGCCAAGGCTTTCGACTCTGTCAACCACCACATCCTCATCGGCAGACTCGACAGCCTTGGTTTCTCAAATGATTGCCTCGCCTGGTTCACCAACTACTTCTCTGATAGAGTTCAGTGTGTCAAATCGGAGGGTCTGCTGTCCGGACCTCTGGCAGTCTCTATGGGGGTGCCACAGGGTTCAATTCTTGGACCGACTCTCTTCTCTGTATACATCAATGAGGTCGCTCTTGCTGCTGGTGAGTCTCTGATCCACCTCTACGCAGACGACACCATTCTGTATACTTCCGGCCCTTCTTTGGACACTGTGTTAACAACCCTCCAGGCAAGCTTCAATGCCATACAACTCTCCTTCCGTGGCCTCCAATTGCTCTTAAATACAAGTAAAACTAAATGCATGCTCTTCAACCGATCGCTACCTGCACCTACCCGCCTGTCCAACATCACTACTCTGGACGGCTCTGACTTAGAATATGTGGACAACTACAAATACTTAGGTGTCTGGTTAGACTGTAAACTCTCCTTCCAGACCCATATCAAACATCTCCAATCCAAAGTTAAATCTAGAATTGGCTTCCTATTTCGCAACAAAGCATCCTTCACTCATGCTGCCAAACATACCCTTGTAAAACTGACCATCCTACCAATCCTCGACTTTGGCGATGTCATTTACAAAATAGCCTCCAATACCCTACTCAACAAATTGGATGCAGTCTATCACAGTGCAATCCCGTTTTGTCACCAAAGCCCCATATACTACCCACCATTGCGACCTGTACGCTCTCGTTGGCTGGCCCTCGCTTCATACTCGCCGCCAAACCCACTGGCTCCATGTCATCTACAAGACCCTGCTAGGTAAAGTCCCCCTTATCTCAGCTCGCTGGTCACCATAGCATCTCCCACCTGTAGCACACGCTCCAGCAGGTATATCTCTCTAGTCACCCCCAAAACCAATTCTTTCTTTGGCCGCCTCTCCTTCCAGTTCTCTGCTGCCAATGACTGGAACGAACTACAAAAATCTCTGAAACTGGAAACACTTATCTCCCTCACTAGCTTTAAGCACCAACTGTCAGAGCATCTTACAGATTACTGCACCTGTACATAGCCCACCTATAATTTAGCCCAAACAACTACCTCTTTCCAACTGTATTTAATTAATTTATTTATTTTGCTCCTTTGCACCCCATTATTTTTATTTCTACTTTGCACATTCTTCCATTGCAAAACTACCATTCCAGTGTTTTACTTGATATATTGTATTTACTTTACCACCATGGCCT